>NW_024070187.1:41196579-41199880 GCF_014754425.2 Oryx dammah | reverse complement strand
TTTTTTCTTGTTTCTTGAGGTATGCCTGTATTGCTATGAACTTTCCTCTTAGCACTGCTTTTATAGTGTCCCACAGGTTTTGGGTTGTTGTGTTTTCATTTTCATTCGTTTCTATGCATATTTTGATTTCTTCTGTGATTTGTTGGTTATTCAGAAGCGTGTTGTTCAGCCTCCATATGTTGGAATTTTTAATAGGTTTCCTCCTGTAATTGAGATCTAATCTTAGTGCATTATGGTCAGAAAAGATGCTTGGAATGATTTCGATTTTTTTGAATTTAGCAAGGTTATATTTATGGCCCAGGATGTGATCTATCCTCGAGAAGGTTCCATGAGCACTTGAGAAAAAGGTGAAATTCATTGTTTTGGCATGAAATGTCCTATAGATATCAATTAGGTCTAACTGGTCTAATGTATCATTTAAAGTTTGCGTTTCTTTGTTAATTTTCTGTTTAGTTGATCTGTCCATATGTGTGGGTGGGGTATTAAAGTCTCACACTATTATTGTGTTGTTGTTAATTTCCCCTTTCATACTTGTTAGCATTTGTCCTACATATTGCGGTGCTCCTATATTGGGTGCATATATATTTATAATTGTTATATCTTCTTCTTGGATTGATCCTTTGATCATTATGTAGTGGCCTTCTTTGTCTCTTTTCACAGCCTTTGTTTTAAAGTCTATTTTATCGGATATGAGTATTGCCACTCCTGCTTTCTTTTGGTCTCTATTTGCATGGAATATCTTTTTCCAACCCTTCACTTTCAGTCTGTATGTGTCCCTTGTTTTGAGGTGGGTCTCTTGTAAGCAGCATATAGAGGGTTCTTGTTTTTGTATCCAATCAGCCAGTCTTTGCCTTTTGGTTGGGACATTCAATCCATTTACGTTTAAGGTAATTATTGATAAGTATGATCCCGTTGCCATTTGTTTTATTATTTTGGGTTCGGGTTTATACTCCCTTTTTGTGTTTCCTGTCTAGAGAATATCCTTTAGAATTTGTTGGAGAGCTGGTTTGGTGGTGCTGAATTCTCTCAGCTTTTGCTTGTCTGTAAAGCTTTTGATTTCTCCTTCGTATTTGAATGAGATCCTTGCTGGGTATAGTAATCTGGGCTGTAGGTTATTTTCTTTCATCACTTTAAGTATGTCTTGCCATTCCCTCCTGGCCTGAAGAGTTTCTATTGAGAGATCAGCTGTTATCCTTATGGGAATCCCCTTGTGTGTTATTTGTTGTTTTTCCCTTGCTGCTTTTAATAGTTGTTCTTTGTGTTTGATCTTTGTTAATTTGATTAATATGTGTCTTGGGGTGTTTTGCCTTGGGTTTATCCTGTTTGGGACTCTCTGGGTTTCTTGGACTTGGGTGATTATTTCCTTCCCCATTTTAGGGAAGTTTTCAACTATTATCTCCTCAAGGATTTTCTCATGGTCTTTCTTTTTGTCTTCTTCTTCTGGGACTCCTATAATTCGAATGTTGGAGCATTTCATATTGTCCTGGAGGTCTCTGAGATTGTCCTCATTTCTTTTAATTCGTTTTTCTTTTTTCCTCTCTGATTCATTTATTTCTACCATTCTGTCTTCTATTTCACTAATCCTATCTTCTGCCTCCGTTATTCTATTATTTGTTGCCTCCAGAGTGTTTCTGATCTCATTTATTGCGTTATTCATTGTATATTGACTCTTTTTTATTTCTTCTAGGTCCTTGTTGAACCTTTCTTGCATCTTCTCAATCCTTGTCTCTAGACTATTTATCTGTGATTCCATTTTGACTTCAAGATTTTGGATCATTTTCACTATCAATATTCGGAATTCTTTCTCAGGTAGATTCCCTATCTCTTCCTCTTTTGTCTGGTTTGGTGGGCATTTCTCCTGCTCCTTTACCTGTTGGGTATTCCTCTGTCTCTTCATCTTGGTTATATTGCTGCGTTTGGAATGGCCTTTTTATATTCTGGTAATTTGTGGAGTTCTCTTTATTGTGGAGCTTCCTCACTGTGAGTGGGGTTGTATCAGTGGCTTGTCAAGGTTTCCTGGTTAGGGAGGCTTGTGTTGGAGGTCTGGTGGGTGGAGCTGGGTTTCTTCTCTCTGGAGTGCAGTGGAGTGACCAGTAATGGGTTATGAGACATCTAAAGTTTTGGAGTAACTTTGAGCTGCCTGTATATTGAAGCTCAGGGGTGTGTTCCTGTGTTGCTGGAGAATTTGTGTGATATGTCTTGCTCTGGAACTTGTTGGCCCTTGGGTGGAGCTTTGTTTCAGTGTAGGTTTGGAGGCATTTGATGAGCTCCTATTGCTTAATGTTCCCTGAATTCAGGAGTTCTCTGATGTTCTCAAGCTTTGGACTTAAGCCTCCTGCTTCTGGTTTTCGGTTTTATTTTTACGGTGGTCTCTAGACTTCTCCATCTATACAGCACCAATGATATAGCATCTAGGCTAAAGATGAAAGGTTTCTCCACATTGAGGGGCACCCAGAGAGGTTCACTGGGTTACATGGAGAAGAGAAGAGGGAGGGGGTAGTTAGAGGTGACTGGAATGAGATGCGGTGAGATCAAAAGAGGAGAGAGCAAGCTAGTCAATAGTCACTTCCTTATGTGCGCTCCATAGTCTGGACCTCTCAGAGGTATTCACGGAGTTATACTGGGAAGAGGAGAGAGAGGAAGTAGACAGAGGTGGCCAGGAGGGTAAGAGAGAGGAATGAAAAGGAGAGAGACAGGTCCAGCCAGTAATCAGTTCCTTAGGTGCTCTCCACCATCTAGAACACACAGAGAATCACAGAGTTGGATATAGAAGAGATGGGGGGAGAGGGGGGAGAGACAGAGGCCACCTGGTGGGGAAAAAGGAGAGTCCAAAAGGAGAGAGTGGTCAAGCCAGTAATCTCGCTGTCAGGTAAGATTGGGTTATGAAATGTACAAGATTGACAACAAAAACCGAAAAGCAAAGATTAAAAACCTAGAGTAGAGGTTAGATTTTCAAAAATACAATGTTAAAGAGACGAAGCAGAAGGAAGAAAGAAAAAAAGAAAAAAGATTAAAAAAATAATAATATTAAGAAAAAGAAATAAGGAAAAAAAAATAAGGAAAAACAAAATATATAAGAAACCCAAGATTAAAAAAGAAATACCAACCCAAGATTAAAAAAGAAATACCAACAACAACCACGCGAAGACTATATATGGTGTTTGCCTTAAAAAAGTAGTCTTTTTTTTTTTTGAAAAGTAATAGTTATAGAAATATAAAGTAGAGAAATAGAAGACTTAACAGTTAAAAAAAAAAGTTTGAGAAAAAAAAAGCAAAAAAAAAAAGGCAAAAAAAAAAAAAA
>NW_024070187.1:41167715-41196479 GCF_014754425.2 Oryx dammah | reverse complement strand
AAAAAGGAATGATTGTAAAAATTGTGAAGATATATCTGGCCCTTCTCTGATGTTGTGGGCCGTGTGGGGTCACTTCCAAGGCGTTTCCCTCTGTTTAACTTCTGTTTGCTGGTCTCTTCAGTGTCTCAGTTCCGTCCTGACACGGGGGCGGTGGTGGACACTTTTTTTTTTTTTTTTAGGCTCACTAGTTCAGTCGCGCTGTGGGGAGGGGGGGATGCTGCAAACAAATAGCACTGTCGTGGGCACACAGCGTCTCAACCCCGCTGGACCTGTCTCCCCCCACGACGCACAAACCGCTCCGGCTCCACGGAGCTCAGCCGGGAACCATCCGAGGCCGGCCCCAGGCTTCGCGCACCTCCCTGGTCCAAGCCGCTCGGGTTTGGCGCCCAGGTAACCCTCAGAGGCACAAACTTGTTTGGGACTGCGCTCTGCGCCGCTCCCGGGTCCGAGCAGCTCGGGAGCTTGGCGAGCGCGGTCGCCGGGACTTGTCCCCTTCTCTGTTTCTACTGCTTAGTTTTCCGGGTGTACTGCTGGCGCTCCTTGTGAGGCGGATGGTGACTGTCCTGCATCCCCTGAAGTCTCAGCAAAGAAGCCTGCCTGCTGCTTTTTAGGTAAAGTCTCTCCGGGGCTGCGATTGCCCCTTTCCAGCCCTTATGGCTCTGGCTGCCTGTCCCCAGCGGGGGATGGTCTGCAGCAGGCTATTTCCGTTCCGTCCTTTGTTCTGTGTGCGGTCCTGGCGGGGTCTTATGTTCCAGCTTTTCGCGTGGTAGCTATCCCCCAGCCTGGTTTGCTCGCCCAAGTTCGTTCGCTCTGGTTACGCGTGGGGCGTTTCTGCCCGCTTCTTACCGAGCGCGGCAGCCCGCGTCTCCCGCGCTTCCCTGCCCTGCCCCCACTTGCTAGCCGCGGTTGCAGGCGTCTGTGTGGCTTTTCCGCTGGGGGAGTTACTGTTGGGCTTGTAATCTGTTCGTTTTAATTATTTATTCGTTTTTCCTTCCTGTTATGTTGCCCTCTGTGTTTCCAAGGCTCGCCACAGACTCGGCAGGGAGAGTGTTTCCTTGTGTTTGGAAACCTCTCTTCTTAGAATTCCCTTCCCAGGACGGGCTTCCCTTCCCGGGACGGAGCTCCCTCCCCACCTCCTTTGTCTCTTTTCTCGTCTTTTATATTTTTTCCTACCTGTTTTTGAAGACAATGATCTGCTTTTCTGGTTGCCTGATGTCCTCTGCCTGCATTCAGAGGTTGTTTTGTGGAGTTTGCTCCGCGTTGAAATGATCTTTTGAGGAATTTGTGAGGGAGAAAGTGGTCTTCCCTTCCTATTCCTCCACCATCTTAGGACCGCCCCCCTGTTAATGATCCTTTTAGAATAATCCTTTTAGAGTTCCTACTTCAAGGCCTTATTGAAATGATTACATAATTTAATTTATTCAATGAAAAAACGTTTGGTGAGTGCCTTCTCTATGCTAAGGGTTCCCTGGTGGCTCAGACGGTAAAGAATCTGCATGCAATGCTGGAGACCCCGGTTCGATCCCTGGGTCAGGAAGATCCCCTGAGGAGAGGGAATGGCAGCCCACTCCAGTATTCTTGCCTGGAGAATTCCATGGACAGATAGCCTGGCAGGCTGCAGTCCATGGGGTCGAAAAGAGTTGGACCAACACTTTCACTTTTCTCTATACTAAAGACTAAAACAGATGCTTGGTATATATTTTTGAATAAAATAGACAAAGACATATGACCTCATAAGATCAGTTTCTAGGGAAAGAAGATTGAAACTAAACAATAGACATAATAAGGAAATGAATTGTGTCATACATGATAAGCTGATGAATGATATGGGAAGAAAAAGAGCAGGGCAGAGGTAATTTGGAAATAGGGACTGGGGAGAGAGGTACACTTTTAAATACAGGAATTAGAACAGGCTTCACAGAGAAAGTTCCATTTGAGCAAAGGAGGTAAGGAAGAGTGCCAGTGTATGTTTTGGAAAGAGCTGTTCAGGGACAGAGGACAGGCAATACAAAGCCCTGAGGCAGGAGGAGGGTTGACATGTTGCAAAAATACAGTAAGGCTGCTGTGACTGGGGCAGTGGACGTGATGGGAAAAGTTTTAGGAAATGACATGGGGTAGGGGATGAAAGGCAGAGATCAGATTGTGTGGGATCTTCTAGCTTTTGAAGGGATTTTGCCTTTCTTCTGACGGGAAGGGGGTGGGGCAGTATAGAGTTTTAGTGAGGCGTGACATCATCTGACTTACATTTAAAGTTGAAATTATACCTGTGGTGGATTCATGTTGATGTATGGCAAAACCAATACAGTATTGTAAAGTAAAATAAAGTAAAATAAAAAAAAATAAAGTTGAAGTGTGGGACATCTCAGCAGCCAGAGGCAGAGATGAATTTGGAGGCTATTGCGGTGATTCAGTCAAGGGAACATGGTGCTTAGGTTGGCATGGAAGCAGCTGAGGTGGTGGAAGGGATTGCAATCTGGATTTATTTTAATAGGACAAATTGGGTCATTTGTAGAGACATGGATAGATCTAGAGCATGTCATATAGAATGAAGTAACTCAGAAAGACAAAAGCAAATATCATATATTAATGCATATATGTAAAATCTAGAAAAAATGGCATAGATCATCTTATTTGCAAAGCAGAAATAGACAGAGGTGTAGAGAACAAACATGTAGATACCTGGGGGAAACAGGGGTTGGTAGGACTAGGGAGATTGGGATTGACACACGTACACTGATTCTCTATATAAAGTAGATAACTAATGAGACTATACTGTATATCACAGGGAACTCTACTTAATGCTCTGTGGTGACCTGAATAGGAAGTAAGTCCAAAAAGGAGGGGATATATGTATAACTATGGCTGATTCATCTTGCTGTGCAGTAGAAATGAACATAACATTGTAAAGCAACTATATTCCAATAAAATTAATGTAAAAAGAAAGTCAACAAGATGAGTTATAAGTGGTATGTGAAAGAGAACACAAGTTAAGGACAATCCATAGCCTTTATCCTGAGTAAAAGAAAGTTATTAAGCAGAGAAAACATGTTAAAGCTTTGAAAATACTCAACCCAGTGTTTGGTGCACAGTACATACTCAATTAAGAAATTGAGGTAATTTCTTAAGGTAATTTCTTTAACAAATCAAGGTAATTAAGGTTCTAAATAACATTTAGAACTAACTCACCTGTGTGTCTAGCTCTTTTTATCTTTGAAATGTTAGTTTAGGTATCACTGACCCAGAAAAGTTTTCCTGACTCTCTCTCTCTGTGAAGTGCCCTTTCTAATCCCGTAGGTCTCTCCAAGTCCTCCACCTTATCAACTCTTATTTATCTTATAATTTATATAAAGCACCTTTAGAGTCTTCACATTTGCTCTGGGAGATCAGAAAGTGTTTTCATGGAAGAAGCAACATTTGAGATGAGACTTGAAAGAGAGGTTCGGATATGTGGCCTAAGTTGAGGGAATAAAGTTAACAGTGTACATTTTCATGCTCCCTGTCAGGGAAATCTGTAGGAGTGTCTATCTCATATTTCAGGTTACTATTGGTGGCAAGCAATCAAGAAAACCACTTCCTAACTTGAAGTTTCTGTATTGTATCCTCTGGTTTGGCTAAAGAAGGTCACCAGAAGATGCCAGACGGAGTGCTGGTAGGCTTCCATCCTGTGAATGCACACTGAACCTTATGCCTGTTGCTGGTGTTATGAACTGATTAACAATGATCCTGCTCATAGGTGTTTCACATGTGTGTGAGTGTGTGCGGTGGAGATAACACTAAAACGTGTTTTCCCACTATTCCTTGTTGACTCTTTCAGACATTCCATATGGCTGTGGGGCAAAGTATTGGAATAAGAGGAAATTAGGATTATGTCTGCATATCACAAAAGATATTCAAACCCTAAAATAAGAACACTGCATACAGTTAGCTAATATGTGTGTAGGTACCTAAGCCTTACCTTCTCTGTGGATATCTTAAGGATTAATGAGGTCTACATCTTGTATGTAGCTGTATTCCACAGAAAACTTTGTTAATAGGTAGACCCAGTAAAGGCACAAGTCTTCACTGATTTATGATGCAGTATTATAAATCTTGCACTATTGAAGTAGGAAAGTAAAATGCAAATGTATGCTTTTATATCCAAAATATGTACAATCAAGCAAAATATAACCTCTCTTGCATCTTTTATCATTGAAGGATTTTTTTTTCTTACATGGAATAGGCAGGTGCTATTTTTTTACATATGAAATGTGAGATCATTAAAAGTGAATTTCTTTTTCTGATAACTCACTTGCAGCAAGCAAAGATAGTCTTCACTGTAACAACAAAGAATTTCAAGCTGTGTTGAAATTAGGTTAGTCTGTCTTATAAATTTTTATTCTGTGTTCAATATGTATGAATATCTCTGATGTGATTGAAGGTGTGAAATGAATTTGGTTATTGCAATGAAGATTTTTATGACTTAAAGCTTTTTTTAAAAAATGTGAATGTAGTTGAAGTACTTGGAGATGGCCTGTAGGAAGCCTGTTTATCAGTAAATGGAGCACAGTGACTTTGATTTCAGGGTGGGTGACATTGAGAAGTACTGAGAAATAATTGACATCAGAAGATTTTGTTCACCATTCCATGGTGGATACAGACAAAGGAATGGGGTCCAGAGGCAAACCTTCAGTTCCTAGGAGGGGAAAGTTTAAGTAAGGTAGGAAGCTCATTTTGTAGGAAACTGAGATTCTAAGCTATTTATCAGAGCAGGGGACCAAGGAGGCATATCAGGCCAGAACTTATATAGGGTATAAGATGGAGTTGGCCTGGCAGAAAAGTTTATCTGTATCACAAGTCAAGAATGATGCTCTGAAGGAGTCTTAGAAGCCTCCAACCTCTAGTCTGGACTTTTCCTGGGAATTGGGAAAGATGGAGATCTGCAGGTGGCCCCAACAATAATAGAGGAGGAAAAGCTAATGAGGAACCTGAGACTGCAGTAAGTTCCAGGAATGTAAAGCCTGTTACTCTCATAGGCTGCTGGTGGGAATGCAAATTTGTATAACCATCCTAGGAAAAATGTTACCATTTAGCTTAGATTAAAATATAAAAATTGTGCATACCTTTCACCTCAAATATTTAATTATAGGAGTTTTATTATGAGTAAACTGTGCAAATACAAACATGAAATACTCAAATATACTGCTATTTAAAATAGTAAATAGGTAATTAAAAGAAGGGAGGGATAAAGGAAACAACATAAATGCAATATAGGATTTTGGCCAATCATATTTTCCTTAGCGTAAAAAAAGAAACAAAAAATAACTGATTTCTACTCTTACTCATCAATATGCTTCTTTTCATTTTTCAGATAGTTACAATATCACTTTTATTGTACACTTTTCCTGACTCCTTCAAGACAGGGTGAGGTGTCTCTTCTGCACATTCCTACAACTCTCCCTATTTTCTCCTTCATTTCACTTTTTACCTTACTGTATACTAAATGCCTGATTTATTTTTCTAATACTATAAAAAGAAATAGGGCAATATAGTATAGAAGCCTTTCAAATAAACACAAGCAGAGTGATTTTATCAGTATAGGATCAGTTCAGTTCAATTCAGTCCCTCAGTCGTGTCGACTCCTTTCGACCCCATGAATCGCAGCACGCCAGGCCTCCCTGTCCATCACCATCTCCCAGAGTTCACTCAGACTCACATCCATGGAGTTGGTGATGCCATCCAGCCATCTCATCCTCTGTTGTTCTTTTCTCCTCCTGCCCCCAATCCCTCCCAGCATCAGAGTCTTTTCCAATGAGGCAACTCTTCACATGAGGTGGCCAAAGTACTGGAGCTTCAGCTTTAGCATCATTCCTTCCAAAGAAAACCCAGGACTGATTTTCTTTAGAATGGACTGGTTGGATCTCCTTGCGGTCCAAAGGACTCTCAGGAGTCTTCTCCAACACCACAGTTGAAAAGCATCAATTCTTCGGTGCTCAGCTTTCTTCACAGTCTAACTCTCACATCCATAATGACCACTGGAAAAACCATAGCCTTGACTAGATGGACCTTTGTTGGCAAAGTAATGTCTCTGCTTTTGAATATGCTATCTAGGTTGGTCATAACTTTCCTTCCAGGGAGTAAGTGTCTTTTAATTTCATGGCTGCAGTCACCATCTTCAGTGATTTTGGAGCCCCCCCAAATAAAGTCAGCCACTGTTTCCACTGTTTCCCCATCTATTTCCCATGAAGTGTTGGGACCAGATGCCATGATCTTAGTTTTTGGAATGTTGAGCTTTAAGCCAGCTTTTTCATTCTCCTCTTTCACTTTCATCAAGAGGCTCTTTAGTTCCTCTTCACTTTCTGCCATAAGGATAGCACATAATAAATATTAAAGGAAGTGTTTTGCACTAAAGAAAAATGATACCAGATAGAAACACAGATAAATATAAAAGAAATATCATTGTAAATAGCAAATGTGTGGATAAATATATCAGACTGCTCCCCCTTTTTTGCAGACTGCCTTTTTTCCCTCTTAATTTCAGAGCCAATTTGCTATATAAAGCAAATTAATAGTAATAGATTTGTGGATATTACAGCAGTAAATACAAGTAAAACCTATGACAATGGGCCAAGAAAGAAAAAGGGAGGTATATTTGTAAGATCCTTATATTACACATGAAGTAGCATAATGTACTTTTAAAACTTTAAAACAGACTCTGGTAAATTAAGAACGCAGATTGTAATCCCTAAAGCAATACAGAACACCTTTACCAGTAAAAAATAAGAGAAAAACTAAAAAGCTAATAGTGTGGATAAAAACAAATACTTAGAATGGACCGATTTATCCAAATGAAGACAGGAAATGGAAAAATGATAAGAACAGATGGGAGAAATAGTAAACCAATGTCGGATGGTAGCTAAAAACTCAACTATACCAATAATTGTATTAAGTATAAAAGGAGTAAACACTCTAACTGGCAGAGATTGACAATAGGGAATTAAAAGCAAAATATAATTACATGCTATTATAAGATGCATTTCAAATATGGGAAACAGATTGGCTGAACGTAAAAGAATATAAAAAGATAGCCCCATTAAATACTACTCAAAAGATACTTAGAATGATCATATTAACATATTACACAAAGTACATTTTAGGATTTTAAATATAACAATAGATACAGAGATTTTTTAAATGATTTAAAGAATCAATTCATCATGAAAATATAATAATTATAAAAGTATGGATGCACCTAAAACAGAGCTTAAAATATACATAACTACAGTTATAGTTTGTGATTTTTAATACTCCTTGTCATTAATTGATAGAACAATTAGACAAAAAATTTGGTAAGAATATAGAGGAATTAATACTGTCAGAGATGCTAATCATACTTCCATATATGGAATGCTGCTTTCCCAAACTGCAGAATATAAATTATTTTGAAGTGCATAGGAAACATTTATAAAGATAGATCATTTGCTGGACTGTAAAATATGTCTGAGTAAGTTTCAAATAATTTATGTGCTCTGACCAAAATTAGAAATCATTACAAAGGCGTCTAGAAAATTCTTAAATACTTGGAAATTAACGTACTTCTAAGTATATCATAAAATCATAGGGATATTTAAAATATTTCAAACTGAGTGATAAGAAAAAGTTATATATCAAGAAGTGTGAATATAACTAAAGAATTGCTGAAATTTTAAATGCTTATATAAGGAAGTAAAAAAGTTTAGAATAAATCCATTTGGAAAATTAGAAAAAAACAAGTAAATTAAGCCCAAAATAAATAGAAAAAATTTAGATTAGAAATAAATAAAATGAATAGAAATGGAGGTAATTAATAAAATTTAAAATGATTTCTTTGAAAAGTTTAATAAAATTAATAACCCCCTAGATGAAATAGTCAAAAAAATAGGAAGCAGAATTATCAATATCAGTAATTATGGACTTTACCATAAATCCTACAAGTGTTTTCAAGATCCTGAAGGAATTATATGAATAATGTAATACACTCTGACAATAAATTTGATTATTTAAACAAACTAATTCCCTGAGGGATGCACATTTTAAGGTCAGAGACAAAAAAATTTTTTTTGAATATGTGTTAAATAATTTAAATTCATAATTAGAGACCTTCCCAGAAATGAAACACCATATCCATATGTAATCAGTTATGTAAGGAGGAAACTTTCACAGACACTTTTAGAAAATAAGGTAGCACCAACCTGACCAAACCTTATAAGAGTGTCTGTGTTCATGAGATACCAATATATGGTAGACTGTGTATTAGATAGACTATATATTAGCAAAAGAAATCAGCAATGTTTGAAAAGGATAATACAACCTGGTGAAGTAGAGTTTATTCCAAAAATGTGAGATTGTTTCAATATTCAGAACTCAATGTAATTTGTCAAATGAATAGAATAAAGGAGAAAAATTATATGATCATTTTAATAGATGCAGGAAAACTCTAGTTCAACACATTTATGGTAGCAGACTGTCAACAAATAGAAATTAGGGGGAACTTCCTCACCTGGATAAAGGATGTCTTTAAAAAAAAATCTCAGCTGACATGATAATGGTAAATCTTTAAGCACTTAATCTTAAATTCCAGAAGAGTGCAAGGATTCTGCTCTCATTCATCATCTATTCTCATTATTCAACATTATACTGCTGTTATTAACCAGTGAAAGGAAAAAAAATGACCACTCATACAGATCAGAAAGGAAAAAATAAAACTGCTTTATCCTCAAATGATAGGATTTTCTATGTAGAAAATTTCAAGGAATCTACAAATACAGTAAACCACAAAATAACTCAGTAAGTGAATTTAGTTATGTTACAGTATACAAAAATTAATTGTATTTCAATTTATTACCAATGAATAATTGGAAAATAAAATGTTTAAAATAGTACCATTTTCAATAATATGAAAACACAAAATACTTATAAATAAATGTAATTTATTGATGGATATAGAAGACTTATAAGCTAAGAATTACAAGATAATTCTGAGCAAAGAACTAAATAAGAGGAGAGCTATATCATAATATTAGACTAGAAGATCCAATAGTGTGTTAATATATTATTATTTGGATGAGGGATGAATTTGGAGTTTGGGAGTAGCAGATGGGTAAACTATTATATATAGAATGGATAATGATGTGGGTTACACAGTCATAGATGTTTGTCAAAACTCATGGAACCATTCACCCTAGGTCTACAATTTTACCATATCAAAATTCTGTCTCAACTTTTTTCAAGAAAAAGAAAGAATTATATAATTATGTTTGTCATATATAATTAAGCAGAAACATAAAATTTATAAAATTAAAATAATCACTTTATGTAAGCAAGTATTTTATTGGTCAGGGTTCGTGATTATAAATTAACAGGAAAACTCTAGCTAGAGCTTTATTTTAAAAAGTACTTTATAGCATACCAAATATTCGGGAAGGTCAGGAAGTTATACTTGCCTCCTCACTGTTGCAAACAAAACAGAATCACCCGGCCACACTACGGGACTGTTCTAGGTGAACTCCCCCTTCCGCTGCCATCGGCTGCTTACACTTGGGATGCCAGAGTAGAACCTCCTTCAGAACTACTCCAGAGAACCAGAAGTCTTCACCGCCATAGTTTCAAGGAGGTCTTGTTCCCTTATGTGAGTGTGCCATCTCACGTTGCTCACTTCCCTCTTGCAAGACTTGTTCAGTATAATCTGCTGAGAAGAAGACCTTATTCAGAAGACCTGGGCGATACGTTATCCTGTTTCTAAAGATCAGGAAGCTACAGTACAAGATATGGTACAATCCTAAAGCAAAGTGAAAGTGGGTAACAAATGAGCTACTCTGATTTGTCGGCCACTTCACTGTGCTTTGTACACATTCTTTTCCATGTCAGAAATTCCGAACAACAACGGCAGCACAGTGTGCTGATTTTTCACATACGGACACATCCTTTACAAAAAACAAAGTTGCACCTACTGTATCTTCTCCAAAGGGAAGGTACAGAGTCTTGTCAGTTACGACATTTACCTCTGGGTGTGTTTTTTCTTACCTTAGCTAAATCACAGTCTTGCCTTATATTTTATAACTCATGGACTAAGTGATAAATCCAACCACCAGTTCAGTTCAGTCGCTCAGTTGTGTCCGACTCTTTGCGACCCCAGGAATCACAGCACGCCAGGCCTCCCTGTTCATCACCATCTCCCGGAGTTCACCCAGACTCATGTCCATCGAGTCCATGATGCCATCCAGCCATCTCATCCTCTGTCGTCCCCTTCTCCTCCTGCCCCCAATCCCTCCCAGCATCAGAGTCTTTTCCAATGAGTCAACTCTTCGCATGAGGTGGCCAAAGTACTGGAGTTGCAGCTTTAGCATCATTCCTTCCAAAGAAATCCCAGGACTGATCTCCTTCAGAATGGACTGGTTGGATCTCCTTGCAGTCCAAGGGACTCTCAAGCGTCTTCTCCAACACCACAGTTCAAAAGCATCAATTCTTCAGCACTCAGCCTTCTTCACAGTCCAACTCTCACATCCATACATGACCACTGGAAAAACCATAACCTTGACTAGATGGACCTTAGTTGGCAAAGTAATGTCTCTGCTTTTGAATATGCTATCTAGGTTGGTCATAACTTTTCTTCCAAGGAGTAAGCGTCTTTTAATTTCATGGCTGCGGTCACCATCTGCAGCAATTTTGGAGCCCCCCAAAATAAAGTCTGACACTGTTTCCACTGTTTCCCCATCTATTTCCCATGAAGTGATGGGACCATACTACAAAAATACTGAGCTAAGAAGAATCTCAGTTCTGCACTTGTTCATGAGGCCTTTGGTATTATAATTCCCTTTCTCTGTTACGCATTTCATCTTTCTTTGCTTTCTCTCTCTCTTTTTTAGAAATACCTTGACTGGTTGGGAGTTTTCACCTGACAGATGAACTAAGCTTACAATTCTGAGATATTTGAGCCTTTGATGGACTTTGCTATGTGGGTTGCTTTAGTCTTAGATGAACATTTTATAGTGGATTTGAAGACATTAAAAGGTACTCAAAATGATCCTCAGTGGTCTAGAATGTTCCTGTTTGCCCTTATTATATAGCAGCAATTTTCCATTGGTAATTACAGTTAATAACCCTGTCTGTCTCATAACATAAGGATCCCCAAATGGGCATGTGGCGTGGCAGTTTTAACTTTAAGTGCAATAAAAGAATTACTCTCTTGGGCCTCATACCTACAAATAAGCAGAGCCTGGAGTACAGTAATTTTTTTCTTTTTTTTGTAAGTAGGTCAATTGGTGTAACAGTGCACGGTGCCACACCCTCTTTCATTCTTTGGTTTTGACTGTGAGAGAAATAGCACAAAATATTGATTGCTTTTCAGAGTATACTCATCTCCTTAGCCTCTCAAAGTGACATTTCCAAGATGGCGTTTAACTGAGTCTTTGATAGGTTACTTCATTATTCCTTAAGGTTTTCTTTTCTTAGGCAATCTAAAGATGGTATTGCTAACTGAAGTGTGACTAAAGGAAAGCCTGTCTACCTTTCTGATGCTCTCTACTACCAGGTAGCAGGCTCAGCACCCTAGAATGTGAAACTATGTCAAGAAGTCATCTTGACAGAAGTCGTCATTGTTATCGACAAGAGTGAGACTTGGCTGTTTTAATGGCCAGGCTAGACGCGGTGAGAGGAAGTTCATGTTTTACACATGAACGAACATTCTGTTTTTGCCAGCTAGGCTGCTTTGTTCATGGCAACCACTGCCATGGCAAGGGTAGGAGGTGAAATGACATCCATAGAGGAGACAATTTTTATGAACCTTATCAGTGAAATTCTCTACTGCTCCTCTGCCACCACGGGGACCCCAGTGTAAGCATTTGTATGGTCATACATATTCTTACACACTGAACTCATTAAGACTGATTCATCCACATATTTCTTTCACACAGCTTTTTACCAAAGTTAAAACTTGTTCATTCTGGTTCTGCTGCCAGGTATAGGGGAGTCAACTTTGCCACCCCCAAATGTCTCTTTTGCATGTAGATTGTTTTGAGCTGGAAACAGTCCATGTCTAAAAGACTTGGGAAGAATCTTTGACCTTCCTCCTAACTGCCTGAAGGAAGGTAGATAGAAGACCTGTTCTAGGAAGGGAGCTATCTCCACAGATAAGTATTTTGTTGTGTTAGTCACTCAGTCATGTCCGACTCTTGGCAACTCCACCAGGCTCCTCTGTCCATGGGATTACCCAGGCAAGAATACTGGAGTAGGTAGCCATTTCGTCCTCTAGGGGATCTTCCGGATCCAGGAATCACACACAGGTCTCCTATATTGCAGGCAGATTCTTTACCCTTTGAGCCACCAGGGACGATTGTTAAGGTTAGTAAACTCATACTTATAGATAAGCATAATATGATTTAAACATGGTAAATGAGAGGAAACTAGTAATGTCTGTTAAAATTCCTCTCTGTGTCCCATTGTCTCTGCAGGGCCCAGCAAATATTTACTTACCAAACATAATATTTTCTTTTCCATCTCTGTGTGAATTGCCTTCCTCCCCATTTGATGTCCCAAACCCCTTCCCCCAACATCCTCTTTTGTCTTTAGGTGAAGATGGGTGAAGATAGGTGAAGGTTTTGACCATTTTGGTGAGTGACTCAGTTTTTCTGGGCCTCTCCAACGTATTTTGTGAACTAGCTAAGTCGTGTCTGGCTCTTTGCAACCCCATGGACTGTAGCACACGAAGCTCCTCTGTCCTCCACTATCTCCCAGAGTTTGCTCAGATTCGTGTCCATTGAGTCAGTGATGATATCTAACCTTCTCATCCTGTTATTAAACTTCTGTTTGATTTTTTTCCTGTTAATATCTCATATCAATTCATTTCTTAGACCAGCCAGAAGAACCTAGGAGGGTAGAGGAGATTTTCTTCTTGGATACAGCCAATTCATACAGCTATTACCCCATGAATTGATACAGAGATTCATCTCAGGCCTTCATTCTTTCCATGTGCAGGGGACTGTGAGATGTACTTCTTGTAGTTTTTCCAACTAGGAACATTTCCTACTTAACTGTCCTTCAGGCTTTAACTAATAAGGCTATAATACCACAGCGTTCTTCTTTCAGGTCAGTATGTTATGCAGTCTTCTGTAAGTCAGTTTTTTCCTTAGTAAGTTGGTTGATTATTGGGAATTCTCCATGAGGGCATAGGAGTGGATTGAGGAATACATGACAGGACCTGGTACAGGAATCAGGGGTAGGCACATTGGTAGTGAGAGCCAGTTATGCAATCTGTTTGTCTCCAAAGACTTTCTTGAACTCAGTCTTACACCTGCGGCCCCACTTGATCATGGATACTGCTGGGAATATGTAACTAAGTTTCTTTCGCGGTATACAGTTCCCTACTCTTTCATGGTGAGGTGTTCAGTCTCTACAGGGATCTGAAAGCAGTCAAGAACTATTTTTCAGAAGAAGCATAGCTTTCCACCAAAACGGGCATGAACCTGCCTCCAAACCCACTGTGATTCTTTCTGAGGCTTGTAGTAGGCTCCATAGAGCATCCATACAGCCACACACGTTTCAGGCATCTCCAGATCTACAGAGTTGTACAGGTCAAATGGCAGAGTTGGAATTCCTAAATTCCTTTCCACCCAGTAGTC
This sequence comes from Oryx dammah, assembly GCF_014754425.2. NCBI lineage: Eukaryota > Metazoa > Chordata > Mammalia > Artiodactyla > Bovidae > Oryx > Oryx dammah. Next base: position 41,182,848 of record NW_024070187.1, on the reverse strand, counting down.
ATACAGGATAATTAAATAAATGGGAGTAGTACATCCATAGGATATGTGTGGTGTTTCCAAAATTGAAATAAAACTATTAAAATACTGAATTTGTTAGTAGATAGCATGAAGTGCAATGATTTTTCTATTTAGAGAGAATATACTCTCATGATCTAGAGTGCTGTTTATGAATGAAGATATGGAAATTAAATGAGCCTTCATGTGTTGTTTAACATATTAGAGTTTTGTTTGTGTGTGGAACATGGATGGACTGGGCTCTTAGTGGGCTACCATATACCAGTCCCTGGGGATGAGACTGTTTTGTTGCATAACTCCAGGGAGTACTACGCACCTGGTAACATGCACTATATCAGCCAAAGGTCCCTTCAGGTCAAGGTATCGTCTTTTATTTTTTATTTTTTTAATTTGGCTGCATCAGGTCCCAGTCACAGCATGCAGGATCTTTATTGAATCATGTGTGATCTTTCACTCTGGCATGCAGGCTCTCCAGTTGTGGCATGCAGGCTCAGTAGACATGGCCCTCTGGTTTAGTTACTCTGTTAGCATATGGGATGTTAGTTCCCTGAGCAGGGATCGAACCAGTGTCCCCTGGATTGCAAGGCAGATTCTTAACCCCTGGACCACCAGGGAAGTCCCTCAAGCTATCCTCTTCTCCATGCTAGCCATGCTGCAAATTATTGCCACCTGCCCCATTGTATGGCTGGTAGTGAAGCTGCCACCATGGGATCTTATCTCATTGTAATAAGGGAGTCCATTCAATGGCAGTGCTTCCTGCCTTTATCTGAAGTACATTTCCTTTTCAAAGAGGAAATGTGTGTTTCTGCTCTGCTCCCCAGTGTGTTTCTCAGTGTTGTACGGAAGGGAATGTTCTCTTGGAACTTTTTGGGGAGACCCACTCCAGCGTTCTTGCCTGGAGAATTCCAGGGACGGGGGAGCCTGGTGGGCTCCCATCTACGGGGTCACACAGAGTCGGACATGACTGAAGTGACTTAGCAGCAGCAGCAAGGAGTGGTTAAGTGACTCATCCATAATAGGTATACTGTACAAGTGCCAAGAAAGGAAACAGAATTAGGATTCAAATTCAGCCCTACCTATTCCTAAAGGTTGTGTTATTTCTACTATACAATGCTGCTTCTGCATAGGTCTCAAAGTCCCCTTTGAATCTCCAGTTTCCTTACAACGACTTCCTTACAATGAAGTTGATATATACTATGTATCTCAGGCAAATTGGTCATTAATTTTTCTGAAGACATTTGGCTGTGGGTAGGGTCTAATGACCTGGGAATATTTTCCAGGTGAGACAAACAATTGTGATATCTTCTAGCATTTCATGGCTGGCGTAAAAAAACTAAAGGTGACTTTACCCAGATAAAGTGATTCTGCCTGTACTCCTCTAAAGTGATTTAATGTCTAGTAATTCTGTGTGCCATTAAGGAGCAATTAAAAGCAAGCACGTTAAGTTTCAATTCTCTAAACATTTTAGCACTCAGTGACAGAGCTTGATCCCCATTTTGTTTGTTTTTAGCAGCAAGGCATTCAGGGCCCAGATCTTTCTTATTTCTTTTCCTGTTCCTCGTCCTTCATATCCCTCTTGCCATTTAAGGGACACTGTCCCTGGGACAATCCTTCAGAAACAAAGCGTTAGAGTCCTTCCGAGTGGTGCAGGGATTGAGGTGGCATTGGAAATAATGACAGAAGATTCCAGAGGCTCTGATTTCCAAAATGGTTCCCTCATCTGAGGTCCCTCTTGTTTGGCTCCTCAACCACACCTGACTGAACTAGCCTTTTATTACACTGGGCGAAAAGGCTAAAGCAGAAAAATGGTCCTGGCAGAGGAAAACTTACTGATGGGAGCATAAATGGTGTCTCAAAGTGAAAGTGAAAGTCGCTCAGTCGTGTCCCACTCTTTGCGACCCCATGGGCTATAGAGTCCATGGAATTCTCCAGGCCAGAATACTGGAGTGGGTAGCCTTTCTCTTCTTCTCCAGGGGATCTTCCCAACCCAGGGATAGAATTCAGGTCTCCCACATTGCAGGTGGATTCTTTACCAGCTGAGCCACAAGGGAAGCCCTAAATGGTGCTTAGGATCAGATTTTTTTTTTTTTCCTGAGAGCAAGTTTTATTAGGAGGAAAGAAGAGGAATGGAACTCACAGCTTTGAATGCCTCTCTGCTCCCACCAGCACTGGGATAAACTCTTGAGATATTTAATTTTCATGAGACTCCTGTGAGCTACATATTTACCATCTGGATCTTACAGTTGATGAAATCAAGGAGGTTCAATTAGTTGCCTAAAGGCATACAGTTGGAGAGATACTGAAGCAGGATTCAACTTTGACTTTAAAAACTGATCTCTGTCTTTGGAGGTCATCACACTTACAGTTAATGTTTATAAATAACCATTTACTGAGCAGAGCACTGCTTTTGGTATTGGAGACATGAAAAAACAACAAATAAACCCCCATTTAGAAATGAATGGTGCTAAAAAAAAAAAAGAAAAAGAAAAAGAAATGAATGGTGCTCTTTGTTGGAAATGGGAAACTTTTCCTGCTTTGTATCTTGTTGCCATTTGGAAGGAGTCTTTAATAGAGTAACACTGGCTACCTGCAGGATCCCTTGATCTTCTGGGCAGGGCCAGGGGCTTGGGCACTGTGACTAGAGAGAGAAAAAAGTATTGAGCACAATTCAGCCCCCTCCCTTCTGTTTTGGGAACTGCCTCCTGGCAGAAGTGATGTATCTTTTCTCATCAGCTCTCATCCATCTGGTAATGTTAGACTTCAAAGCCCTGCCTGTGAGTGAGGATGGGCTTTCCAGTTCGCCACTGAAGGGTGAGTAAGCTAACCTCCAGGATGTATTACTAATAAGCAAGTCAATTCAACCTTTCCTTATGCCCTGATGTTTTTTAGTATTAACTTGGATGATAAGTCATTAATTTCAATCTTTCTCTGTTGCTTTGTCTTTCAATTAGTGTAAAAACTAGTTACAATCCCCAAATCCTCAATGGATTCGCAGTCTCACGGAGGACCCAAGTGTATCCCATGGTAGGTATCATGTCTGTCATTAGCATGTGATAATTTTTGTGGGAAGAACCACACACATGGGTTTGGCTTCATGGGCTTTGATAAAATAGTCTCTAGATTTTTTTTTTAATTAAAAAAGTGTTAACAGTAAACTCTAGTATGTATTAACACAAAAGATTCTAATGAAAAGTCAGAGGAGTCAACTATTTCTCAACCCACTCCAGTACTCTTGCCTGGAAAATCCCACGGACGGAGGAGCCTGGAAGGCTGCAGTCCATGGGGTCACTGAGGGTCGGACACGACTGAGCGACTTCACTTTCACTTTTCACTTTCACGCATTGGACAAGGAAATGGCAACCCACTCCAGTGTTCTTGCCTGGAGAATCCCAGGGACAGAGGAGCCTAGTGGGCTGCCGTCTATGGGGTTGCACAGAGTCGGACATGACTGAAGCGACTTAGCAGCAGCAGCAGCAGCAGCAGCAGGGAAACATATTTTCCTCCTTTCAACCAGAAACTTTGGCCTCCAGCAGATGTTGTCTTTCTTCTGACCACCTGTGACCACTGTTATCCAACAAGAAGGCAGGTTGCCAGCACGAAAGCAGCAGAATCAACCGTATTCATTGTAAATCCAGCAACATAATTCAGATGACTGACATTTTCCAGTGGTTATCCTGATGTTTTGGTGATTTGGTAGTGTGGCCATCTTTCAAACAAGTATTTTTTTTTAAGCTGTCACTCTGAGCATCACATACACATAGATTAGCAATATTGGGCTGTTATCTAAATATTTTGGCACATATATTTAGTAGGCAGAATAAGCGAGTCTCCTTTTTCTCTAATCTGGGTCATTCAGAAAACCTTAAGATTCTCTTTTAGCCTCAAGTACTCAAGTAACTTCTATTGTCTAGATATCACCTAGTTCTTATTACTGTGAATTCATTTGGCCATGGTCGGAAGGTGGTTTTAAAAATAACCAAAAGCTCAAAAGAAAGATGACTGAAATCATAAGTAGATATTTAGATGTACCAGAATTGAGTCATCTGTTTCCTTTTATCTGCTCTTTAAGTGAGAGCTTTGATGTTATATCTGTTGCCTCTTCAAAAGGCAGGCATTAGAGGAAATACTTTACAATCAGAATTTAATTCTCATGTACTTTACCTAGTGAGTTACCTAGGTAACTGCTGATTTCCAGTGGTCCTTAAAACTTACATTTTTATCTGGGAAGAGAAATGGATTATATAATTTTGGAGGATTTATAAAGGATGCTTTAATATCTCGAGAGAGTCTGCAGTAATCTTTTAGCTTGCACACAACCTTTACTATGTGAATGAATTATTTGTACATTAATTGAGCTTCTACTATGGTCGAGCACTAGCCTGGGCATTGAAATAGACAATCATAACATACTATATTGATCATTTCCTTGTGATTTAGAATTAATGTATAATGTATATATTACAGAAGAATTATATGTATACACAGCATAGTCAAACTATTTCATTTGTGTTTTCACCAAGATGTTTCTTGATCACTCTCACTACCATGTCTTTGCCAAAGACATTTATGCCTTTTAGGAATGTCCTCTTCATTGTCTTGTGCCTGTCTTAACTCCATCTTTCTTTCAGGGAAGATCAGCCATCATTCCTTCTTACAAACATCTCTGATTATTCCTCACCAAAATGGTGTTTCCCTCTTATGGACACTAACACCTCATCACTTACTATGTATGATACTGGCTGATACTATTTGTCTTTTTCTCTTCCAGAGATTGTGGTTAATAACGTAATAAGGCTTTTCAGTAGCTTTATTATACAACTGTATTTACAATTTCATAGTCTAGTGTAGTCTTATTTCTTCATGTATATTTCATTCCTCTTATAGGACAGAAACAGTCTTACACATTTTTGCCTCTATATATCACCAAGCACAGTACCTGGTACAGAGTAGTCTCTCCATAGGTAATTTTTTGAAAAATCTATTGTGGCAACAGGTATAGTAGAAATGGTACTGGACTGAAAATCAAGAGATTTGGATTTGACTCTTTTGGTTGTGTCCTGCTGAGAAAATCACTCACATTTTTCTGGACTTGTTTCATCAAGGGTATAATGAGAAACCTGATGACTTGATCTTTAAATCCCATTTCAACAATAACAACATGTGATTGGTTTGGTAATAAAAGTCTTATTTCTCCTTCCAGCTCAACAAATGCTGGAGTTAGTAGAATTTGTATAGCTGCATGAAATTTATAAGAGATTGATTTTTCTCATGTAGCAAGGGAAACAGACTTTGTACTCCAGAACTGGCTCAGGTTCTTTCTTTTTGCTTTCCATCTTTAGCATTTTAAGGTTTTCTCTCTGTCACAAGATGGCTGCTGCACCTCTAAGCCATCATTCATTGCTAGGAGGAAAGGGAGGGGAGGAAGGGAAAAATGTGTCAACTGAATGTCTCCCTTTATCACCAAAACAATAGTATTCCTAGGAGCCCCATCTGTAAGACTTCCTTTCTCTATTCCGAAACAGTGGTATGTGGTTCAGTTCAGTTGCTCAGTCGTGTCTGACTCTTTGCGACCCCAAGAATAGCAGCACTCCAGGCCTTCCTGTCCATCACCAACTCCCGGAGTTCACTCAGACTCACGTCCATCGAGTCCGTGATGCCATCCAGCCATCTCATCTTCTGTCGTCCCCTTCTCCTCCTGCCCCCAATCCCTCCCAGCATCAGAGTCTTTTCCAGTGAGTCAACCCTTCGCATGAGGTGGCCAAAGTACTGGAGTTTCAGCTTCAGCATCATTCCTTCCAAAGAAATCCCAGGGCTGAACTCCTTCAGAATGGACTGGGTGGATCTCTTTGCAGTCCAAGGGACTCTCAAGAGTCTTACCCCTGGTTGAAAGAGAGTTAAGGAAATAAAATGTGTAGTTAGGCATCTTCATCTAAGTAAAGTTAATCTCAATCTCTTTTCCCTCTTTCTCTCCCATGCCCAATCAATGAGGGAGAAATGGAGGATAAATTAATAAGATCATTAATAATTCCATTGCATAAATGTTTATATCTTCACATATTTACATTTTATCAATTATTGCAATGAAACCTATAGTATGCTGCTGCTGCTGCTGCTAAGTTGCTTCAGTCATGTCAGACTCTGTGCGACCCCATAGACAGCAGCCCACCAGGCTCCTTCATCCATGGGATTTTCCAGGCAAGAGTACTGGAGTGGGGTGCCATTGCAACTAAAAGCTAGTAGAACATTTAGAGGAGGGGAGTTAAAAGAATTTTAACAATTTAATTTGGTGATGTACTACAAAGTGTCTCCTGATCTTTGGATTTCCTTGTCCAGAAGATTCTGTTGTATTTTTTAAATTGTAACTTTGTTGAGGTATAATATGTATGTAAGAACCCATATCTATTTAAAGTGTACAATTTGATGAGTTTTGACTGGTGTATATGCAAATGAAACTACTACCAAAACACAATACCAAACATTTGCATCACTGCCTCCCAACCCAAATTTCTCCTGCCCCTTTGCAGCCTACACAGTTCTTCACTCCCTACCTGGAAAACCAGTCATATGCTTGACTGCACTCTACTTTCATGTGGAGCTCTAAGTTTTTACATGAATATAATTGTTCAGGATCTAGTCTCTTCTCTGGCTCCTTTCCCTTGGCATAATGATTTTGAAATTCAACCAAGCTACTTCATGTATCAATAGTTCAGTTCTTTTTATGGTTAAATAATATTCCATTGTATATCAGATTATTTTTTCATTCCCTTGTTGATGGAATTTTGTTTCTAATTTTTGATTGTTATGAATAGTGTGCTATGAGCATTCACGTACAAGTCTTTGTATGAATATATGTTTTCATGACTTCTTGGCTAAATACCTAGGAATGGAATATATGAATTGTCTGGCAATGTAAATCTCATTTTTAGGAATCTGCCAAATTGTTTCCAAAGTACTTGTGTCATTTTCATTCCTACAACCATTTCCTAATAACTTGAGTTGCTCCACATTCTTTTTAATACTTGGCATGCTGAGTCTTTAATTTTAGTCATTTTGGTGGGAGTAGAGCATCAAATATTTTTATAGTCATTTTGGTCTGTTCATGTCATTTGCTTCTATTTTTAGCAATATATTTCTATTAAATTGATTATCTTAGATTTTTGAAATAGACACCTGATATTATCTGAAAATAATAATTTTATTTCCTCCTTTTGAACTATAGAACTCATTTAAAAATGTTACATCTTTATGTAGTGTTTAGACTCCTGGAATTATACTAAATAATATTATAATAAATGCTCACTATTTGCTCATATATATTTGTATGGTTCAGTTCAGTTGCTCAGTTGTATTTGGCTCTTTGCAACCCCATGGACTGCAGCACACCAGGCCTCCCTGTCCATTGCCAACTCCCAGAGTTTACTCAAACTCATGTCCATTGAGTCAGTGATGCCATCCAACCATCTCATCCTCTGTCGTCCCCTTCTACTCCTGCCTTCAGTTTTTCCCAGTATCAGAGTCTTTTCGAATGAGTCAGTTCTTTGCATCAGGTGGCCAAAGTATTGGAGTTTCAGCTTCAGCATCAGTCTTTCCAATGAATATTCAGGACTGATTTCCTTTAGGATGGACTGGTTGGATATCCTTGCAGTCCAAGGGACTCTCAAGACTCTTCTCCAACATTACAGTTCAAAAGCATAAATTCTTTGGTGCTCAGCTTTCTTCACAGTCAAACTCTCACATCCATACATGATGACTGGAAAAACCATAGCCTTGACTAGACCCACCTTTGATGGCAAAGAAATGACTCTGCTTTTTATGCTTATCTAGGTTGGTCATAACTTTTCTTCCAAGGAGTAAGCGTCTTTTGATTTCATGGCTGCAGTCACCATCTGCAGTGGGTTTGGAACCACCCCCCCCAACTCAAAATAAAGTCTGCCACTATTTCTACTACTTCCCTATCTATTTGCCATGAAGTGATGGGGCCAGATGCCATGGTCTTAGTTTTCTTTATGTTGGGTTTTATACCGACTTTTTCACTCTCCTCTTTCACTTTCATCAAGAGGCTTTTTAGTTCTCCTTTACTTTTTGCCATAAGGGTGGTGTCATCTGCATTTCTGAGGTCATTGATATTTCTCCCAGCAATCTTGATTCCAGCCTGTGATTCATCCAGCCCAGCATTTTGCATGAAGTACTCTGCATATAAGTTAAATAAGCAGGGTGACAATATACAGCCTTGACATAGTTCTTTTCCTATTTGGAACCAGTCTGTTGTTCCATGTCCAGTTCTAACTGTTGCTTCTTGACCTGCATACAGATTTCTCAAGAGGCAGGTCAGGTGGTCTGGTATTCCCATCTCTTAAGAATTTTCCACAGTTGTTGTGATCCACACAGTCAAAGGCTTTGGCATAGTCAGTAAAGCAGAAGTAGATGTTTTTCTGGAACTCTCTTGCTCTTTTGATGATCCAACAGATGTTGGCAATTTGATCTCTGGTTCCTCTGCCTTTTCTAAATCCAGCTTGAACATCTGGAAGTTCATGGTTTACATATTGCTGAAGCCTGGCTTGGAGAATTCTGAGCATTACTTTACTAGCATGTGAGATGAGTGCAATTGTGCAGTAGTTTGAGCATTCTTTGGCTTTGCCTTTCTTTGGGATTAGAATGAAAACTGACCTTTTCCAGTCCTGTGGCCACTGCTGTTTTTTTTCCAAATTTGCTGGCATATTGAGTGCAGCACTTTCCAGCATCATCTTTTAGGATTTGAAATAGCTCAGCTGGAATTCCATCATGTCCACTAGCTTTGTTCATAGTGACGTTTCCTAAGGCCCATCACATTCCATGATGTCTGGCTCTAGGCTGGTGATCACACCGTCGTGATTGTCTGGGTCATGAAGATCTATTTTGTATTTTTCTTCTGTGTATTCTTGCCACCTCTTCTTACTATCTTCTGCTTCTGTTAGGTCCATACCATTTCTGTCCTTTATTGTGCCCATCTTTGCATGAAATGTTCCCTTGGTATCTCTAATTTTCTTGAAGAGACCTCTAGACTTTCCCATTCTGTTGTTTTCCTCTATTTCCTTGCATTGATCACTGAGGAAGGCTTTCTTATCTCTTCTTGCTATTCTTTGGAACTCTGCATTCACATGGGTATATCTTTCCTTTTCTCCTTTGCTTTTGCTTTTCTTCTATTCACAGCTATTTGTAAGGCCTCCTCAGACAACCATTTTGCCTTTTTGCATTTCTTTTCCTTGGGGATGGTCTTGTTCCCTGCCTCCTGTACAATGTCATGAACCTCTGTCCATAGTCTTCAGGCACTCTATCAGATCTAATCTCTTGAATCTATTTGTCACATATTTGTTATTCCTCCTCTAATGAAAATTTCTTTAGTGATTCAGCACTAAAAAGTGATTCGGCACTAAACTATGATGAAAAAATTACCATTTGGGATAGGTGTTTTTTTCATCATATTAGAAAATAAGCTTTTGAAAATTATTGACAAAGAGGCTTTTAAAAAAAATTATAGCCGCATGATGATTTTTAAAAATAACTTTTTGGCATCTAGTGACATTCAAATTCTTTAGATGAAGTCTTCTTGAGTACATAAGTACATATTATTACAGGTTTTCAATTGTTAGTATTTCATTTATAATTTTGTCATTAAAAATTGGTAAGGGTTATTGATCTCTATTTGATAGGTTTTCATATTAGCATTGTACTATCTTTACAGAAATCAATATGGAATCTTTCCAGCTGCATTCATGCTCTGAAGTAACTTATAAAGCATTGATATATTGTTTCTTACCTCTTTGAAAAAACCTATCATATGAATTTACATATGTTTTGAAAGAAAATCTCCAAAAACCTTTCAGAATGTATTCCATAGTTAGTAAGGTATTAACATTTCCCACCTTATGAGTCTTTGTTAACTTTAACCACCCACTGGTCCCTCTGCAAACAGTCATTATTTCATTGCATAGTTAATTTCATTAGCACAAGATATAATTTATATGCTTGGCAATTTAAAAAAATCCCTGTGTCCATGGTTTGGCTGTCCCCTAGCTTCTGCATATTATTAGATTATTGATTTATTATTTATTAGGTTTTCTTAGTTTTGCCCAAATACTGTTGGATGTGTTTATTCATTTTAATACATTTCTTTTTTTAAAAAAAATTAATGGGTTTTGACTTTCCTTTCTATACCTACTTGCAAGTAGCATCTGCTATAGCCTAGAGTTACTTTCCTTATCTCTACTCATAAGAGAATGGGGCTTAGAGAATATATCACTCCATTCCTTCCAGTCTTGTTGTGTATGGTTTTGGGGCTTGATTCATGTGTTTTCTCTGGTCAGTTCCATGTTTCCTACTATTTTGCTTCCAAGTATTCATTTATTCACTCATTAGATATTTTTAAAGCATTTTTAAACCACAGTCACTGTAGCACTTGGAATTGAGACTTAAACTAAAATGTATGAATTCTCTGCCTTCACAAAATTCATAGTTCAATAAGGAAGAAAGGTAATCAACAAGAGATAAAGTGCAATGCAAGATTTCATTAGGAAAATACAGGGTGCCATGGTAGCAAACCAAGAAAATGTAACCTAGATCTGGTAAAATCTGTTTTTTTTCTCTGATTTCGTTCTAACCATTTGTTTCCCATTATGGAAGGGAAGAAGCCACCCACTGGGTTTTATGAGGCTCTCTGAAACCATGCAAGATTAAGTTTTGTTTCTCATCCTCAGGTTATTTCAATTTAAGCCACTTGGTGTGGGAGGAAGAGCTGAATCAATAATATCAATAAATCAGTAATGTTTGTGCTTCGGGTCTAAATTGCTAACTAATCCTTGAACAGAATTAAAAATAAATGTAACAGTAGTAAGATTATAATTGAAGGGAGATGAAATAAAAAATGGAATAAAAATACTAAGAATGACTACATGACCACTGGAGTTGTGTTTAAACATAATTCATGAGAGACTGTTAGTCTTTAAATGGATAAAAATCAGTTTGACTGTATGGGTGGGATGAGAGAGAAAGGAAGAAAAACACATCTTCTTTCTCCCCAGTGTTACTGTAGCTACGGAGGTACTGAGAGGTTAGCATTTCTCAGAAAGCAGGAGTCCAACAGCTACTGCTAAAGGTAGGAGCAGCATCTATCGGTGGAGGGAGCAACCTGTCATTAAGAGAAATATATCAAATGTGGTAGCTGCAGCCAAAAAACATGAAAAATAAGTTTCAACAGGAAAACCAGGTTACAGAACTGAGTATTTAGTATTGATAAGATTTTCAGTGAGTGCAAACACTCACCACCCTTTCTTCCATATTCTGAACCTATAGAGAAATACCTACAGTAGCCAGGTGAGATGGAAAGTACAGTATTTTTGTTTGCTGATAAAGTGAAATTGGAGAAGTCAGTTGGAAATGGGACCTCTAACATCCTGAGATTCTTGACTTTGAGACTCAATGAGGGTGATGAGTAGGGAGGGGAGTTTCTTGCTTAGACCACGGTGTTAGACCATGCTTCCTAGGGCTCTGTTGAGTCTGAGAGTCCCAGGGTGAGGGCTCATTTCTCCATAACAGCCTTTAAGGACATGAATCCTCCCTCATGGAGAAAAATGGAAGGATGACTGTCAGGCTCTCATTATGTCAGCAACCAAATGACTCCCTCACCATGGGCTGTGTGCATAGAATGGGTGGGAGTTACTTCCTCCAGTGCTTTTCTGAGAAGTGGAGATTTGGGGAGTTTTTTATTGTATGGGCTTCCCTGGTGGCTCAGCTGATAAAGAATCCACCTGCAGTGCGGGAGGCCTGGGTTCGATCCCTGGGTTGGGAAGATCCTCTGGAGAAGGAAAAGTCTACCCACTCCAGTATTCTGGCCTGGAGAAGTCCATGGACTATACAGTCCATGGGGTTGCAAAGAGTCAGACACAACTGAGCGACTTTTACTTTCTTTCATTTTTATTGTATGAGTTACTGTGGGAAAGAAAAGGACTGGTTCTCTTTAAGAATATGTAAAAAAAAGAAAAGTATAAACATATAGTATAAACACATAATTCCTTAAAAAAATACCAGGATGAAAAGTCATCAAAATTTTGAAATAAATATCTCAGTTAAATGAGACTATGAGTGATTTTTATTTTTGTATTTTCAAATTATTCTCCAAAGATCATGAGTCTCTTTCATAGTTATGAGAAGGGTGGTACCATTTATCTTTAAACTATATTCATAGTGATGGATTGTATTTTGAACTTTCCCATAATAAAGTGGTTCCTGAAAGCCCTTTACTTGGCAAGCAGAAGACTGTAAGTTTCCAAAAGGACAGGAATTTGGTGTAAACAACAAATCAGTGAATAGACAGTTATTTGATACCTCCCACATACCAGACATCATTTTATGTGTTGCAAATGCTCTGATGAACAAGACAAAGTCTCATCCTTCTAAAAGCTTTTGTTCTAGTAGGTGTTATTTTTGTTTAATCACTAAGTGGTATCCGACTCTTTGCAACCCCATGGACTGTAGTCCACCAGGCTCCTTTGTCCATGGGATTTTCCAGACAAGAATACTGGAGTGGGTTGCCATTTCCTTCTCCAGGGGATCTTTCTGACCCAGGGATCAAATTTGCCATCTCCTACAGTGCAGGTGGATTCTTTACCACTGAGTCACCAGGGAGGTCCTCTAGTAGGGGTACACACAGCAAAAATACGAACAAAAAAATGTGCATCTGGTACTGTTAAGTGTTAAGATGAAAATAAAGTAAAATTAGGTTAATACTTGGAGATATGATTTTTTTTCATCCAGAAGGAATTGAAAATAAAGAGTCTGACAGTTGGAATTTTAAAACCAAATAGTGATGGGGGAAAAAAACAGATAAAATGAAGTAATATGGAGCAGTAGGAACTCTGATCTGGAGAGTGTAGGTCCTTTATGAAGGAGCGGAGTATCAGAAATATAAGCTTAATGTTATTGGATATTTTGATTTTTCTCTGTGGGAAACCGGAAACCCATATTCTTAACATGTCTCCCAATTTTTAACTGTCGACTATCATTTTACAGTATTTTGAGCCAACAACAAGAGCACAGAAATATGTCTGAATTGAATCAGGGCACTTCCAGTTTCTAACTACTTCTATAAACCATAGAGTTTAAAGGATCTTAGCGATCATGAGTGCATGCTAAGTTACTTCAGTTGTGTTGGGCTTTTTGTGACCTCATGGATTGTAGCCCATCAGGCTCCTCTGTCCATAGAATTTTCCAGGCAAGAATACTGGAGTGGGTTGCCATTCTCTCCTTCAGGGGATCTGCCCAACCCAGGGATCAAACCCTGTGTCTTGTGTCTCCTGCTTTGGCGGACAGGTTCTTTACTTCTAGCGCCACCTAGGAAGCCCTTAGAGGTCATAAAGTTCACCTAAGCAGTAAATACATGAGAAAGTTGAGGTCCAGATGGATAAAGTGATTTAACTATGGATCCACAGCTGAGGAGGTTGTTCCGGTGGGATTTATAAGTGCTACTCAAAGCTCTTTCTGTTACATGGGAGTATCTAATACATGTCTTATTTTCCCTGACTCAGTCCACGGATTATTTTCCTACTGTACTGTCCTGATGTATTTTGTTTCCTTTCCATGTAGAGATATCTGAGGGGGCAAACCAAATGAGCACATCTCAATTATGTTTAATAATCACAGCAATTACTGGCATAATGGAGGGAATATTTGATGTGAGATCAGCATCTAAAAGAGACAAAACAAAGGCTGTAGGTGTGAGAGTATTAGGCACCTAGACAGTAATTGAGTCCATTCAAAAATGAGTCAAAAGCAAGGAAGTCACCACTTTGATGTTGGACACTTTAATAAGGTAGTTTTTCCTTAGAGGAGGGCTACAAGGGAATGCCTTGTAGGGTTCGGCGTAGCTGGTAGAGAGATTTGACATAAATATAGTCTCACTTTTCCTCTGCATTGCTTTCATGAATGGTGGTACTCCCATTCTCATGTGTTTTTTTTAATTATAATGTTTTATGGCTGAGAGAGGTAACATATTAACTGATGAAATAGCAGAGAGAATTAGAGAGAGCACCCAGCCTGGACAAAAAGCACTCTGAACTTCCTTTTTGTGATCATTTTGCGATTGTGTTTGTTAATCATTAAGGTAAATGTTGGCTTCCTAGGAAATTCCATTTCTGTCTGGTTTTGGCCATGTCTTATATATGGAATGAATGAAAGAATGAAAACACAAGAGGATAATATTTAGCATAATGTGTAACTTGGGCCAAAGAAAAATCAGTCTGAAAATTGTTTAGCATTTGAATATCCTGATGGGAAGTAACTACTTAGTACTGAGCGGGAAACAAAGACACATCAGTAGAATTGGAGTGGACAATTTCTTTGGGACATCAGTGGGTCCCATTTTGTATTCTGGAGATTGGTTTCTATTATGGAAAGGCAGAAGGCAGTGAGGCTTGTAATTTAGGAGACCTATATAAGTGCTGGGTCTGGGGATGCTAAGTTTTAGTTTAGTTCTTAAATTTTCTGTATCTGTTCTCTCATCTATCAGAGCCAATAACCATGTCCAATGGGGTTTCTTTGGTAGCTCAGATGGTAAAGCATCTGCCTGCAAGGCAGGAGACCCGGGTTCCATCCCGGGGTTGGGAAGGTCCCCTGGAGAAGGAAATGGCAACCCACTCCAGTACTCTTGCCTGGAAAATCCCATGGACAGAGGAGCCTCGTAGGTTACAGTCCCTGGGGTCAAAAATAGTTGGACACGACTGAGCAACTTCACTCAAACATGATACCAGAACAAAAGCTTTAAGGATAGAATGTGCTGAACCAATGCCTGGGTCCTGAAGAATCTCATTTAAAATGAAGAGTTTTGAATAAAATGGTTCTTTGAAGTTGGTTCTGTCAGTCAGCTACCTTATTTTTTATTCTTAGGGTATGTTCCGGGTTCTTAGGTGCAGCTAAGAACTATCACCTGTGTTAAGTGAGGCAATTTAATTTGAAAACTCTCCCATGAGTACATTGACATATACGTATGTATTGTATATATGTGTGTGGTGTGTGTGTGTGTGTATCTCTCAGGGGTGTGTGTGTGTGTGTGTGTGTGTGTATCTCTCAGGGGTGTGTGTGTGTGTGT
>NW_024070187.1:41096857-41167705 GCF_014754425.2 Oryx dammah | reverse complement strand
GTGTGTGTGTGTATCTCTCAGGGGTGTGTGTGTGTGTGTGTGTGTGTATCTCTCAGGGGTGTGTGTGTGTGCTGGTTTAGCGAATTGAAGAGAAAAGCTGTCAGGTTGCTATGTTCATAGCTTCCCAATTGAGTCTTAACTTGGTGGAATTTCTTTAGGTCAGTGTGACCCATCTTCCTCTCTCCCTCCCTGCCTCCCATCCATCATTATAGGTAATGGACTAGGTCTAGGAGGTTGATTTATATTAACTAAGCTCTCAAGAATTTACATAAAACCAGTTTGGTATTCACTCATTGTTGATTAGCTTGCTTATATACCATTTATAACCCCCCTCTCCCTAACCACTCTTGCAGTTAGGATGACAGTTCTGGCTAATAGATGTAAACAGAAGTCTAGCATATGTTTTCTAGAAAGTTTCTTCTTTTTTGATTAAAAGGTACAGATTCAATAGGTACCCCTGTTGCCTTCCATTCCTTATTTTTCTTCTATTTTTCTGCTTGAAATGAGGATACGATGCTTAGAGGTACAGCAGCTATTTTGTGACCATGAGATTGCTGCTGCTGCTGCTAAGCTGCTTCAGTTGTGTCCAACTCTGTGCGACCCCATAGACGGCAGCCCACCAGGCTCCCCCATCCCTGGGATTCTCCAGGCAAGAACACTGGAGTGGGTTGCCATTTCCTTCTCCAATAACAAAAAGCAAAAGAAATATATAAAGAACTTGGCTTCCTTAAGATGATGCCTTTCAAACTGTGACAAAGATCCTTTTAGTAAAATCTAGTCTGTTGTGGACTGATTAAAATACAGTAAAATAAATAGAAAATGAAATGAAAAAGATTTACAAAATATAAACGCAAATATTTTATTATATTCAAAAGGCATAAAATAATTCTGTCAAATTGTTGTCCAAGTTTCTAAATGTTTACTCTGATTTTCTGTGCTTATCTATATTCATTAGCTAGATGGCCATAACAGAGTACCACAGACTGCGTGGCTTAAACAACAGAAGTTTATTTTTTCACAGTTCTGGAGGCTGGAAGTCCAAGATCAAGGTGTTGGCAGATGGGTTTGTCCTGAAGCCTCTCTCCTCAGCTTGCAGATGGCCATCTTCTCGCTGTGTGCTTACTGTGACTTTTTCTCTCTATGTCCCTGATATCTCTTCATCTTTTTATAAAGACAAAATCATACTAGATTAGGGCCCCCTCTTATGACCTCATTTCACCTCAGTTACCTCTTCAAAGGCTCTTTCTCCAAATACAGTCACACTGTGGGTTAGGGCTTTGATATATGAGCACTGGGGAACATATGTCTGTCTATAACATTATCACTTACCAATAACATAACAGCCAGGAGCTCTTGGGCCACAATTTGAGATCAACTGCCCTAAGATGCAAATAGTGACTGCACAAGTCCTGGATTGGTACCTCTAGAATTCTTGTTCAGTGAGAAAAACACACTTCTATTTGTTGAAGCCACTACCTCTCAGGTTTCTCTTATTACAACTGAAAGATTCTGAATGAGAATTACCAGGAAGCACATTTAAAAAATTTTCATTAGGAAACATAGCTGACTTGGGAACTAAGCCAGGTACATCCATTGGAGAGCTTTTCATTGGTTACTTTGCATTCCCAGCATCTATTCTTCCGTCTTCTGGCAACAGATCTTCACTTTACTCGAGGAACTCTTCTCATACATTGCATAGTTTTCACAGGACTGTCAGTCAATGTGCTCTCACTCCAGAGCCTGAATTTTAAACTGTTATGCAGAAAGTAGCTTAGTGCCCAAAATAGAAAAAATAAAAATATTTCTTAAAGGTTAGTAGTATAGAATCAACACATGTTCTCCCAGAAGTTATGCTATAAGGGCACTGGCATATCTTTCCTTTTACAGAGCTTGCTTTTCTCAGCTATTAGATTGAAGTATTTGACGTTATTGAAATTTCACCACGTCTGGCCTCTAAAAACATTTAATATGCTTCAACATAAAACTGCAATGTTATGGCATTGTATTCTTGGTACTCCTGGTGTAAATAGCATTAGCTTCTTATTAGGCACATGATGATATGCTGGGCCTGGTGACAGTGTCCTTTGTCCATTGAGTTCTATTCTTTATGAAGATCTGTTTGCTTTGGAGACGCTTTAAAAACAGTACAGAAGCAAACTCCTTTCAGTGTGTTCCTTTGAATGAGGACTTAGGAATCCTTAGAGAGCATCTTGTGTGCAACTGAGAATCCGTTGTATAATTTTGAGTCCTTTCTCCTCCATGCCAAGTACAATAAGAGAGTTTAGGTGAATAAGAATTAGAATAAGTCCTGGACAACATGGATCTTATAATTGATTATTCTGGTTATTTAATATCTGACAGTGGGGTTTTAAAGTTATATGAACACAACATGAATTGAGGCTTGGAATATTGCTTTGAAATGACCTGAGACAGTGTGATAAATAAAAACAGCAGAAGGAGAACATTTTCCTTGGAATATGTTATGTAGAAAGCATTTGACTTGATGCAAACAGGTATTGAGAAATGAAACCCTCGATTGTTGTTTGTCCTTCATTTACAATTTATAAGTAACATAGCAACAGAAAGCCACCAAATAATTGTGAAAACCACCTCAGAAAATCACACTTATTCCCTCTGTAAAATAGCTTACTTCACTTTGTCACCTATTGTAGGCCTGTCGTCAAGAGAAATTGCCCTAGTTCCGTCTTCTCTCTCTCTTGTCACCCCTGCTAGAGAGAGGTGCGGGAGAATAATATTTACTGTATTAACTAAACTTATTCTTTATCCCCTGAACACTAAAAGAATACTTTTCTCTATTACTTTTGATTATATAATTATCCATTATTGCTGTTACTAAAATCTTTTCTCCCAGTTGTGTAAGATTTTTGACATATGCAATGAAAATATGCCCAAGCTGCTATTTAAATTTTTAAAAAAGCAATTTTCTTAATCCCTAAAATCTTTCTTCTTGGCTGCAAAAATTTGTGATGGTGAACTTTGAAATATGTGGTACATCTTCTTTGAAGATATAATAGACTCTCAAATACTATAAAAATTGACCCTGTTTCTCTACTGTAAGATAGTCATGTGTTGGGGTCCTGCCTATCTTTTTATACTTATGGGATCAATTTTTTTCCCCAGAAGCATTTTTATTGCTTTGCCTGGAAGTAGTGTTCTAAAGGTAGCTGTTAGAACTAGTTAGGCAGCCAAACCATTTAAAGCAAATATTTACTGGGATGTTATTTTCTTATATCTAAGGCAAGGAAGTATTGAAGTACTTTTCTTAAGAGATGATTTTCTCTTCCACAGCTGGGGAGGAGGGATCATATAATCCATGGACATGCTTGATACAGTTTTGATAGGTGGAGGAATGGTGGCTTAGTAACGTTGAGGGAATACTCAAGTTTGCCCAGCTGGTAAATGGAAAAGCCAGAGATAAAATCCAGACCTTTTGGCTCTGAATCCAGTTGTCTTTTTGGTGTCCATTATGGATGTAGTTATTTTTGAAGTATGTTACCTTTGCTGTCTCCCTGTTGTAGAGAGACTGCCAAAGAAGGGTCACCAGTACCCTTAGATTCACATTGTGCAGGGCTTAATAATTTTGTCATGTCCAACTCCAGGTGACCCCATGGACTGTAGCCCACCAGGCTCCTCTGTCCATGGGGATTCTCCAGGCAAGAGTATTGGAGTGGGTTGCCATGCCCTCCTCCAGGGGATCTTCCCAACCCAGGGATCGAACGCAGGGCTCCCACACTGCAAGAGGATTCTTAACCCTCTGAGCCACCAGGAAAGCCCAAGAATACTGGAGTGGGTAGCCTGTCCATTCTCCAGCGGAACTTTCCAACCCAGGAATCAAACTGGGGTCTCCTGCATTGCAGGTGGATTCTTTACCAGCTGAGCTACCAGGGGTTATATGAAGATAACAAGTAAGAACTCCCCTGCCCCATGTGAAGGGTCTCCCAATGAATGCCTGTGACAACAGGGATTCTGTGTCTGTCACTGTTGGCAGGAGGCTTAATCCTCTGATCTTGAAGCTGTAGCTGCACATCGAGAGCTCTTACCAGGCGTGCTTCTCTCTCAGAACCAGGCTCTCTTCCCCACACCCCCCACAGGGGGAAACAGTAGTGTGAAGTAGCTCTAGAAGACCCCCAGGTGATGTTTCTGGTTCTTGTTTACCGTGTTACACTTGATTCTATTTGACAAGTTGGAGGGGTTTTGTTTAAGGGTTTCCTTTATGATATGCTTCCTGCTAATCAATTTCTTTTTAGTTTCCCTCTCCTGTCAACCTAACTTCCTCTGCATATGAATCAGTAAATAAGTTAACAAATGTTTATTAAGCATCTGTCCGTGGGATTTCACTGGGAAAAACATAACTTCTACATTCGATAGAATCATAACTCAGCAGTTCCAAAAGTGTGTTCAAAATGATGTTAACCAAAGAGAGATACGTAGACATATATTTAAAAATCTGAATTAAATAAAGGTAAACTGAATTCTTTACTGCAGGACTTTTCAGGACTTCCGGTATGCTAAATATGGATTATAGTCCTTCCCAGGGGAACATACAGTGCAACATTTTCCAAATGTAATTGGAAGGACTGATGTTGAAGCTGAAACTCCAATACTTTGGCCACCTGATGCGGAGAGCTGACTCATTGGAAAAGACCCTGATGCTGGGAAAGATTAAGGGCAGGAGGAGAAGGGGACGACGGAGGATGGGATGGTTGGATGGCATCACCAACACAATGGACATGGGTTTGGGTGGACTCTGGGATTTGGTGATGGACAGGGAGGCCTGGCGTGCTGTGGTTCATGGGGTCGCAAAGAGTCAGACACGACTGAGCGACTGAACTGAACTGAATGAATCATTTGAAATTACTTTTTATGGAATAACTCAAAGGATGAGCTTTACTTTGAAGACATTCAAGTAATTTGAGGTGATGTATTCAATACAGTGAAACATTATCAAAATCTTCCTTCACATGGCTTAAATTCTATTCATTTTCCTGGTGAAAACTGTGTTTTCAGTAATCTAGAATAATCCAGGGGCATGCAGATTCCTGGGATATATGGTATTTTCCGAGGGGTATCTGAAGAAATGGATACCTTTTATCACATGTTATTTCTATTTTTTCCCACAAATTTACCTGGGAGAGAATGAGCCTAGTTTTGAGGAATCCTGCTTCTTTTCATACTTTCTCTCACCTGATAAAAAATTCCTGGCTCTCATCCATCTAGATAGTTTCCATAAATATAGAGTGAAAACCTTATTCTAAGCCAAAACCAAGAGACAGGTGGGATAGTTGGTGGATTGTTGAAAAGTTCAGTTCAGTCACTCAGTCGTGTCTGACTTTTGTGACCCCACAGACTGCAGCACACCAGGCCTCTCTGTCCATCACCAATCCCCAGAGCCTACTCAAACTCGTGTCCATCGTGTTAGTGATGCCATCCAACCATCTCATCCTCTGTCGTCCCCTCCTCCTCCCACCTTCAATCTTTTCCAGCATCAGGGTCTTTTCCAATGAGTCGGTTCTTCACATCAGGTGACCAAAGTATTGGAAATCAACTTCAGTATCAGTCCTTCCAATGAACATTCAGGAATGATTTCCTTTAGGATTGACTGGTTGGATCTCCTTGTAGTCCAGGGAACTCTCAAGAGTCTTCTCCAACACCACAGTTTAAAAGCATCAATTCTTTGGTGCTCAGCTTTCTTTATGGTCTAACTCTTACATCCACACATGACTACTAGAAAAAAAACATAGCTTTGATTATAGGGACCTTTGTTGGCAAAGTAATACCTGTGCTTTTTAATATGCTGTCTAAGTTGGCCATAGCTTTTCTTTCAGGGAGCAAGGGTCTTTTAATATCATGGCTGCAGTCACCATCTGCAGTGATTTTGGAGGCCAAGAAAATAAAATCTCTCACTGTTTCCATTGTTTCCCCATCTATTTGCCATGAAGTGATGGGACGGGATCGATGACCTTAGTTTTCTGAATGTTGAGTTTTAACCCAACTTTTTCACTCTCCTCTTTCCCTTTCATCAAGAGGCTCTTTAGTTCTTCTTCACTTTCTGCCATAAGGGTGAGAATTCTGCGTATCTGAGGTTGTTGATATTTCTCCCAGCAATCTTGATTCCGGCTTGTGCTTCATCCAGCCTAGCATTTCTCATGATGTACTCTGTATATAAGTTAAATAAGCAGAGTGACAATATGCAGCCTTAACGTACTCCTTTCCTGATTTGAAACCAGTCTGTTGTTCCATGTCCAGTCCTTGTTGTCCTTGCTGAAAAGGGAATGGCTTTAATGCCTAGGTAAAATTTTCTCTTGCAAGACAGATGTTTTCAATTCAGTAATACTGCAAGAAGTATCTAATTGACTAGTCATCTGATGAATCATTGAAAATAGTTTTCATATGGTCAATATGTGAGATTTTTGGAAGCTGTTCAATGCATGAAAAGAATTGGAGAATTGAATGCCTGATAAAATTAAACTCCTTCCATTCCCATTCATTTGTTTAGATGAACAGCATTTCCTTGAGCTTAAATCTATAGAAAATAAAAACTAGAAATGGAATTAGGGCTGAACTCTGTCTTCTTATTATAATATTTATAGTAATGGTAATATGAAGTATTCATCTTGGATTATGAACTATATACGGGAAAGCCCCAGCCCCATCCATTTAATTAAGAGGTTATTACCAAGGATAACAGTTTACTTATTGTGCTAATAATTATTTATGTTTAAACATGGAGCCCTATAATATTGTTAATCATGACTCAATACATACTTTTTAATACTTAAAGCCTTCTGGTCACTGTATGTTTAAAAATAAGTTAACTTTCAATTTACACACATATTTTCATTGCACTGAGTATAATTCACGAAAATTAAAGGCTCTCAAGCACAAAATGTCCTTTTTCAGGATACAATTCTGTGGGGAATTGAAATGAAAGTCCTTTAAAGGGAATAAAGGGTGATGTGAAATTTTAGACTGGATGAGTATGGTTTAATTAAGTGGTAGTGGTTCTCAATTTGCTGTTGTGTTTAGATTACTGTGGCTACATTTTACAGAGTAATCTAACAGTGTAAATTAAAAAGTGTCATTATTTGCAATTTGCCAGAAATTATACCTTTTGCAGTTAGTTACGAGCTAAAGAGGAAAACTGTATTCATTTCTTTGGGTAACACTGGCTTATAACGTTATATAAGTTTCATGTGTACAGCACTGTGTGTTTATACTTCTGTGTACAATGCAGTGTGCTCACCACCACAAGCTTAGTTTCCATCCATCACCGTGTACCTGACTCTACCCAACCCGCCCTCCACTTACTCCTTCCCCATTGGTAATCACTACTCTGTTTTCTGTGTCTACGTGTGTTTTTCTTTATTTTGTTCATTTATTTTTTATTTTTTAAGTATCAAGTTATGTTTTAAACATTTTTATTTTTGGCTGTGCTGGGTCCTTGTTGCTGCTCAGTCTTTTCTCATTGCAGCGGGTGGGGGCCACTCTGCAGCTGTGATGTGAGGGCTTCTCATTGCAGTGGCTTCTCTTGTTCCAGGGCACGGGCTCTAGAGTGCTGGCTCAGTAATTGTGGCCCATGGATTAAGTTGCTCCACAGCATGTGGGATCTTCCCAGATAAGGGATTGAACCCATGTCTCCTGCCTTGGCAGCCAGATTATTTACTACTAAGCCAGCAGGGAAGTCCTGTTCATTTACTTAAATGTTTTAAAATTCCATTTATGAGTGAAATCATGGTATTTGTCTTTCTTCACCTAACTTATTTCGCTTAATACCCTCAAGGGCCATCCTCGTTGTCATAATGGCGAGATTTCACCTTTTCTTAGGGCTGAATAGTATTCTGCTGTAGCATATGCCTTATCTTCTTTATCCATTCATTCATTGATGGGCATTTAGGCTGTTTCCTTATCTTGGCTTTTGGAATGAGTATAGGGACACATGTATCTTTTCAAATTAGCGTTTTTTGTATTCTTTGGATAAATACCCCAAAGTAGGATAGTTAGATCACATGGTAGTTCTATTCCTATTTTCTGAGGACTCTCCACATTGTTTTTCATAGTGGCTGCACCAGTTTACATTCCCACCAGAGTGCAGGAGGGTTCCCACTTCTCCACACCCTCATCAACACTTCTTATTTCTTGCTTTGTTGATAGTAGCCATTCTAACAGGCATGAGGTAATGGTGAAATTTTAGATGTCAAATTACCGATGCACAAGTTTTTCCTATACAATCTTTCCACAATCTTTTTCATGGAAATAATAAAACATGTCTAAAGGCCGCTGATTTAAGCCACAGCCAGTGACGACTAATTATTCTGCCATTGTAATCCCCTCATTGACTATGACTCTGCAGTTTGCTCTGTGAAGTTTCATTGTTTTGGGATTGTTTTGAATCTTGATCTGGATTCTTCAATATATAATTGTGATCTGGATTCCTCCATGCATAACCACGTCTTAGGATATTCTTCCTTAAAGTGGTATTAATGTGCTTTTCAGTGGAAAGTTTTGATCTCTTTGATCTAGGGCATGGTAGACGTATGCTGTTATTACCGTCGTCCCTTGACGCTGAAGAAGATGTGAAGTGTGAAGAGCTGGCTATGCAAGTTGCTTCAGGTTTTTAGAGAACTGTGGGTGAAGTAGATATGGTATCAAAGAGTGAGCACCAGTGTTTGGAGACTCGGATTCAAGGTCTATACCACCTTTGATAAGTGATGCTCCTCCTCACAGCTTTAACGGTTGATGGATTTATCAGTAAGAGCCTTTTTAGCACTGAGATTACTTTTTTTATATATTAATTTTTTTCTGATTGTGGTAAGAACACTTAACTGAGACCTACCATTTAACAAATTATTAAAATTGTAAACTTCTCTTTTTGATCTAATTTCAGACTTAAAATGTTACAGGATCAATATATTGAATTTTTGTATACTTTTCATGTAGCTTCCCCCTATGTTACCATCTTACATAATAGAGCATATTTATAAAAATCAAGAAATTAGGTAAGAAAGTAGTATTGTATCAGTGTTAGAGACCCTATTCAAATTTCACCAATTGTCCCGTTAATGTCTTCGTTTCCTAGTCCAAGAGCCAATCCAATCTCTTGTTGCATTAAGTTGTCATGTCTCCTTAACCAGGAACAGTTCTTAAATCTTTTAAAAATCTGAAATACTTTCTAAGTCTTTTTTTTCTCTCTCTTTCATTGCCTTGACCCTTTAAAAGAGTACTGACAGTGATTCTTTTCTTGAACTACTTTAGTCAAGCTCCTGAGCCTTCTCTCAGTTCTGTCTGTGGACTTCCTTATAAAATTAAAAGTTTTAGCAAGAACACTACTGCTAAGTCAGCTTAGCAAGAATCACCCATCTTCTATATCACATCAGGTTCCCCATCCCTCACCTTTCTCCAGGTGATGTCTGAATGTCCTAGCTTATCTTCAGCAAGAATCCTGTGAGGTCAGTTTCCTCCTAGCAGTTTTCCATCCACTGGCCTCCAAATTGCTACCTGGCTGTAAATTCCCACTGGCTCGTGATGTACGCAGAATTGAACCCAAACTTTCTCCACCTCCTGCAAAATCTCATTGCAATGGTGTCTATATCTATGGCTAAGGTGCTGCATAAAGGCTGACTCACCATCTTTAAAAGAGTCATAAACATTTTTTTCTTTGAAAGTACACACCAGTTATTTTATAATGTGCATTGGCTGATTTTTCTTCATGACCAAATTCAGGTTATGCATTTTTGGACAGAATGCCACAGAAGACGTTGTATCCTTCTCAGGACTGCCTATAAGGAGGCATCTGATATCAATTTGTCTCATTACCTGAGAGGTTAACTTTGGTCACTTGGTTAAGGTTTTCTCTGTTGGATTTTTCAATGAAAAGATGAATTGTGAGTTCTTTATTAGCATAATTTTCCTTTACAAACAAAAGTCCAGCATAGGACCTTCCAATATTTCTCTCCCTCTTTTTTAAACATCAAAAATGTATAGAATCTTAACTTATGGTGGTTTGTGTTCATCTGTGACTTCACATTTCTTTACAAAGAATTGTAACATGGAAATTTATTTAGACTTTTCATGGTGAATCTGTGCCAAACTACAGGCATAAAATTATAGCATGACATTTAAAAGAACTTATTTGGAAAAAAATACATAATTCTATGTTAAGCTAGCTAACCTTATTCCATCATCCAGTATTTTTTAAAAAGTGATTTTTGAATCAGAAAGCCTAGGATTAAGTTCTTACTCTGGTTTACAGTAGTTTCATGAACTTTATGTATGTTTGCTTTCCAATTTCCTCTTTTATAAACTGAAAATATTTACTTAAACCTACATGAGTTAATCTTACAGAGCTCTTATGACATTCAGAAATGATAACCATTAAGTGATGTGTGCCCTTTTGGGTGTCTGCATGTCTGCAGCAGGAAGATGGGAGAGAACTGCAGTCAGAACTTATCCAATGTGGTCAACAAATTTAGTTTCAACAATAGTGGAAGTAAGTCTTTCGAATGACCTTAAATGGAGTAGTCAGTAATATTGTAGATACCAGTGTTTGAATTAAAGGATCAGCAGCTGAATTTCTACAACTCAACTGCCTTCTATTTTTTTACTGAACAACTGCATGTATACACACCAACACCAGTACCTGTGGCTCTGCATTTTACAAAGTGGTTATCAAACCCTCCTAGAGCTGTCCAGAAATTCCCCCATGCATCTCCTCTGCTGTCATATGCTGCTGCATTTTATTTGGGAGATTGGCTTTTACAAACAACCAAGATATTATCTTAAAAAAAGTACCTTCTTCTTATTCCCTCCAAGTTATTTCCTCTTTAGTTATCTCCTATACTGTTCATTCCTTTATTAATCATTCAATAAAGTTTCTTGAGCTCTTCATGTGAGTCAGGCACTGTTGTAGGAGGTAGTGGCCTCAAGATCTCATGGAAGTTATAGTCAGTTTCAACAGATAAACGTAAAACTCTCCTGATGTTCTGTGATTTTGCTCTTTGACAGTTTGATGCCCATTTCCATGGACATTATAAAGTGTTACAAACTGTAATAAGTTATAAAAATGGATTATAGTTATTGATGTTGCCTTCACTGTATGGTTACTGTTGATAAGATACTTGCTCCAGGTGACACACAGTCAGGCAGTCAGCAAGCAGAAACACAAATGTACCGAGTGGCTGCGTTATATCTGCTGCCTCTGCTTACAATCCCTGATTATTATCTTTAGTCTTCAAGGAGCATCTCCATGGCCATCCCTCTTCCCCATCCGGAGCCATTTAACAAAGCCTTAGCAGCACGTGTCAGATGGCAGACATCCAGACCTCCTCCTCTGTATTTTCCTCTTGGCTCCTAGAGGTTGATGGGTCCTCTGGTACTTCCCCTCTGGGCTCACTCCTTGGGTGTTTACCCAAAGGTCCACTAGCCTCGTAAGTCGTAGAACATCTTCGATTCTCATTCAGTGGCACTGGAGTGAAATTTGGGAATCATCATTTTGAATAAAGACCGGGGATAATTCTATCATAACTGGTCAGTTTCAATAAATTGTAACTTGGCAAAACAGTGCCATAAACCATGTGTCATCTTTTTTAAAAGTTTTTAGTGGTTTTTGTCCCTGTTATAGCGTCTAGAGTTTTCCACTATTTAAACGGCTGACATTACAGGATACAGTTTTAGACATGGACATAAACTGTTTTAGACATACAGTTTATGTCCATATCTCTCAGGTGCTCAAGAAAGAAAACTAAGGTTACCTTGGGAACATGACTCCTGATCAGTTACTCAAATCAAGATGTTTGTCGTCTGGCATTGGTTTTGAAAAAACCGTATTATTTTAAATGGAAAAAAAAAGATGGAAATTTTAAAGCAGTCATTTACTTTTTGATAGAAAAGTACTAACACCATGTTCTACCAATTCTGTTTTATTGCCAATAAAGGCTTTATTTGAGTAGCACAGAACTAAGAGAAGATTCACTTACCAAGAAGCAGCTGAGAGAGTCAGCTGATGGTCATTGTATCTAGATTTGTGCTGGACTATTATACATGTTTTGCTTTTGCACTTTCCACTATCACGTTGTTTACATCACCTGAAACACTAATAACAGGGGTTCTAGTTGGCAAAAAAAAAAAAAATCATTGTTTCTATTTTTGCATCTGGAATCAAAATCTAATAGACTTAAGTGGGCATGAATTAAGTTATTTAAGCATGTTGACTTCGGGTGTGTGTCTGTACAGAATGTGGCGGTTGCCATGGCATCTCCGTGCATGATTTCTGTGAAGGTAGTGTTGACTGAATCTATAAAAACATGAGCACAGAAAAATATGTTTATAAAAACCACTTTCTGATGAAATTATTAAAGTGATGCCAATCTGTGTGTTTTGTTTCAGTCCACGTTCCATTATTAAATGTTTCTCTGAACTGTAGATATTTAAATTGTTGGATGGTTGGTTGAATCTCTTCTTGATGATTTATTAAATTGTAATGCTCACTGGTGTGAGCTGAGACTGAAAGGTAGTTATTTATACAGTCTGGTTTACTTGTATTCTTAGCTTTTATGCATGTGCTATATCTCTGAAAAGGTGGGTTTAATCGAATTTTTACAAATCAAATGAGACATCTGGCAATCTAAAACAAATCTATTGTAATTTCACACATGAATGGTTATTTTTTTTGCAGGATCAAACTAATAATTGCTCTTCCTGTCCCCTACCATGAGTCTGAATGACAGGCTGAATTATTTTAAGTTTAGTTTTTGAAAGTCAGAGATTGGACTAAATTCTACCACTACCTATGGGATCTGAGGCCAATCATGTCTTCATTCGGGACCTCAGTTTCTTCTGCTCTAACACTGACATGATCAGCTAGGATAACTGGATTCCTTTCAGCAGTTAAATATGAATGTGTGTGCCCATGCATATGTGTATGTGTGTATGTGGCAAACATACATTGTTACACGTCAAATTTGTTTAAAGGAAGGGCCACTTTTGTTAAAAAGCTGATAGTTCATACCAGATGTGTTTCAGCATATCACAGTTTGTTGAAATTAAGAGAATGGCATTTGGTTTCCTTTCTTGTTCACAGATTTGTTACTAATTTTAGGGTAAGGCTCAGTAGGAAGAGGAATGACGCTGAAGTCAGACAAAATGGACCTGAAACTAAGCTCTCCTAATGATGATGGAGAAGGAGACGACCGAGGATGAGATGGCTGGATGCCATCACTGACTCGATGGACGTGAGTCTGAGTGAACTCCAGGAGATGGTAATGGACAGGGAGGCCTGGCATGCTGCGATTCATGGGGTCGCAAAGGGTCGGACACGACTGAGCGACTGAACTGAACTGAATGATGATCTGAGTATGTGGGATAGAAGAAATGATGGGACATGCTACACATGGTTTTCTCTCAAATGAATTGTAGAGGCTGAAAAATTTGAGAAAGCTGTTCAGAAAAAGAGACGTATTCACAAAGAGGGGGTTCTCAGATACTTGGGACATAAATTTAGAGTCATTTATGAGCCAAGTTTCCTTTCCACTGGAAAGGATGCATATTAGTACTTTTGGTCACATGGAACTGAGTGGGTCAAAAGTTCATCAGAGCCTTTACATATCTCTTGAAAATAATGGCTTATTGTCTTGGATTGGGTTCCTGAGCAGCAGACTTGGCCGTGGAGAATTGTGCAGGGAAATTTTAATGGGGCATACTCAGGGAGAGACATAGCTGTGTAAGAGGTAGGAAATGGGGAAGACAGGTTGGGACAGAGATGCAGACTTGTCTTGCGGATGAGACTGAGTGCTTAGCTGCTCCTACAGGTTCTGGAACTTGGAGGTCTGTTTAGATTTGTCTCAAATTGAAAAGAGGGAGGAGTCATTATATTCTGTTATCAGCCCATCAGGTCAGCCTCTGGGAGGCAATTCCCTGGAGCTGAGGGCAATAGTCCGGGGAGGAGCACAGTTGAGAGCACTTGGCCACAGTATTTTCAGAGCTGGAGATGAGTGGGTTGGCCCTGAGGCAGGTCAGTGGGGAGCACATGGTGTCCATTAGTCTTATTCATGTCCACACAAAGCAAAGTGCTTTATTAAATGGTCCTCAGAGATGAATTTTCTATTAAAGTAAATTGGGAAAACACATTCCCCTAGAGAACCATATACCATGTTGTTATGCTAAAAGTTCTACTGTGCTTAGTTGCTCAGTCGTGTCCGACTTTTTGCGACCTCATGGACTATCGCCTGCCAGGCTCCTCTGTCCATGGGGATTCTCCAGGCCAGAATACTGCAGTGGGTTGCCATGCCCTCCTTCAGGGGATCTTCCCAATCCAGACATCGAACCCAGGTCTCCTGTACTACAGGCGGATTCTTTACTGTCTGAGACACCAGGGAAGCCCAGGAATACTGGAGCGGGTAGCCTATCCCTTCTCCAGGGGCTCTTCTGACCCACGAATCAATCCAGGGTCTCCTGCATTGCAGGTGGATTCTTTACCAGCTGAGCTACCAGGGAAGCAAAAGTTCTATTAAGACCTATCAAAACCCCAAATTATATTACTGTATGTTCCTCATCTTATTTTACTACAAGAGTCCATTTTGGCACAGTATCAAGTAAATATGCAAAATTAGATTCTATAAAACATTCTTTGAAAAATGTTGATTTACTAGTAAATTACTAGAGTGACATCTATTTATTAATAATAGTGTCAGTACTTAGAAAATATTTTATCATTCCAACCACTCTTAAGAATTAAATATCAAACACACATACATAGGTACACACACATGTGTTTTTATGATTCTACCTCTCTAATTCACGAGTTGGATGACTTGGGCTTGTGGAAGAAAGACCGAAATTAACTCTGTATTCTAACTTAGATTAGCTTTATTCTATAAAAACTTATCTAGCTGTTCATACATTTTGTTGTTTACTCAACCATCCATTTACTCAGACATTTACTGTGGTCTCAATACCTACTATGGAAGCGAGAAAATAAGCTCTATGGAAGCAGGACCTCTTCTGTCTTGTTAACCACTTCTACCCTCAGAGTCATGAGTAGGGCTTAGCACCACACAACTGTTTGTACCGCTGAAGCCTATATCTAGTGGGAACCTTTCTAACAGTGAAAGATTTAGGATGAAACTTATTATGTAAATGATTTTTTAAATCTTTGATAATTCAGAATATCCCACACAGATATAATATGCTTTAGATAATTCCCTTCTCATGCATATATAATACTCGGGGCCTTAGAGTAATAATCTGTGGACGTTGTTGTTTCAGAATCATGTTTTAAGGCTGCTAGGAAGTGGGACTGCAGGATGGGAAGGAAAGAGGTGGTTGGTAAGAATTGCAAATAGTGGTGGGAGAGTGACAACGTCCCTGGTGCTGATTGACATTCTTTCTAGTTTTTTGAACACGTAGTTAAATGTGCTGAGAGAATTTAGGGAGAGTGAATTATAAGATTTGGAATCTATCCTAACCCATAAGTTGATAGTGTAATTCTTACTGTATTTTCCCAACCCTCTGGATAGTTCTAGAGCCAAGTCATGCCAGCACATCTGCCAGCAGTGTCTTGCAAAGCTGCTGCTGACCTCATCTCCTCTACGCTGTGGATCTTTTCAAACAGATAATCTCCTTTCCCAATTCCAGGATCTTGGCTTTGGGTTGTCAGCAGCCAATACATTCAAAAGCAGATGGCTTAAGATTTAAGGGAATAAACAATCCTATAGTATGGCGAAGGCCAGAAAATAGTCAAAGGTAAAAATGAGAAGATGGTTCGGCAATAGATCCTTGTATATGAAGAAAGGAAACGAAGTAACGGTGATGATACTTGGTCTGATTCACTATTGTCTACATAGTCTCAGGTGGAAATTTATGTACTATGTTAGAAACCTAAGATCTGAGTTGGCAGTCTCCTTTGATATTTCTGCTTTTTACTAGATCCGGGTGTCAGTTTTCTTCAGGCTATTTGATACTCTGTCTCTCTAATTCATAAAAATGTTGATAAAATTTGGACATAGAAAGTAATAAATTAGCAAGTTTTATCTTTTGGATTCATTTTTTACTTTTCTTACTGCCTTAGTATTATTGAAAACTTTTCTTGTTGATAAAGTTTTCAATTTGTGTCCTCTTTTTCATTGTTTTTTATTTTTTTCAGTAATAAAGCTATATCTGTGGTACTAAGATACCTTCTTTCTCTAAAACAGACTTGAAACTGGACAGCCCAGAATTGAAATTGGACAGCACAATTGACTACTTCTTTATTCTAAATCTCAAACCTTCTGATGGAACTTTTGAATCCATGAATATTACTGAGTCTCAACCTTTCCACACACTTGAATGCACTTAAAAATTCAGATTCAGGATTAAGTAGCTAAATAGAATGTAGAGTAGAAGTCAGAGAAATAGTGTTGCCTGGCTACAAATGAGAACGTTTGGCTAACTGAACTGTATTCAACACAGCAACGTTTAGTCTTGGGATGAGAATTCACTTAGTCTTTGATACTATGTGCCTTCTCAGCTCCTACAGAAGGTGGATGGCTAACTTCCAAAAATTGACACCCTAATTTTCCCTCAGGCTGGCCCTACAATTTGTCTTAAATAAGCTTCAACTTTAAAAAAAAAAAAAGCAAAATAGGACTTCTGCAGCCATTAAAAAAATCTAGAGTCAATTCTTCTATTCAGTCTTGGATGTCATTTTGCTCTAGCCAGCCTGTGGAAGTGACAGCCTTCCTACACTGGTCCTCATTTACCTCCTGCAGAAAGGGTAGTTCCAAATTCCAGCCTGTGCTCTTCCTCCAATCTCATCTCGCCATATAACTTTTCTTGAGTCGTCATAGAAGGAAAAATAAACAAAGGTCATGAATTCTTTTCCCTCTTGTGTTTGTGACTTAAGAACTAAGTACCTGCTGATCTGAGAACAAATGCTTAACTGACAAAATGGAATTTCTAAACACTTTTCTCAGGGTTTCTTACTAGCTCATATTACCTTCTTTGTTAATCAATAGCTAATTGAAATGGTGAGACTTATTGTTAAAATGATAGATGCCCTGCAGTTTTAGACCATCTTGAAAACTGATTATCAGCAACATTTTCCTAAAACAAATAATAACTGTCAATGTATTTTTAACCAACATAGCAATTTAGAAACAGTACTAGAAGATTATACAGACCCATAATTGTGTATCTATAAATACATTTGTAAGAGAAAAGAGTTGAGGGTAAAGTGAAATCATTATCTGTCATTTAAAACTATCTCAAGTCTTGTTTAACACTGTAATATTGAATAAGCACAACATAATGAATAAAAGACTAAAAGCAGTTCTACTTGATCTAAAGATGGTCCATGGGGCAGTGTGTGGAGCTTCAGTGAGTCCTGTCTTTCTGGGAGGCAACCCATGTGGATAAAGAGCACAGGCTTTGCAACCCACTGGCCTTGGATCAGATACTTACTCTGCTGCTTTTTAGCTGTGTGACCTTGGGCAAATTACTCAGTCTCTCTGTACCACTTTTTGAAAAGGGAGATACTCATAGCACCAGCCTCATAGGGTTGTGAGCCTTGCATTTGCTGTTAGATGCAATGCCCTAAGAAACACATTTGACGTGTGTTAAGTGCTCTCTATGTGCCCCTCTATGTCAGACTTTATTTTAAAAATGTAGCAACAATCTATTAGGAGATAGGAGCACTCTGTAATTGAAATCTAGTGAGTCATCTTTAAACTGTATCCAATATTAACTGTTTTCTTCCTGTTAACTATGATATTTCTGGGCTTCATTTTTCTCTTGGAATTTAGAATGCAAGCGCATCAAGTAGTGCCCGGCAGGGAGCAGTCACTTTTCCCTTTGGCCCTGTTTCTTCTGTTTTACACAGAAAAGAAGGCTTAGTTTAAGCTGATGCCTCTCAAGGGAGTCCTGGGCTGCAACTAAAGCTCAGCTGCTATTTGCAGGGTGACCTAGGATGGTTCTTGGTCTGTGTGGATTTTAAGAGCCTGGGAGGTCTAGATCTGCTTTCAAATAAAAGAGAAGCAAGGGGTGCTGGATCAGGTTAACTGTAAATATGCTTTCCCATTCTCCTTTTCTCATTGTATTCCTTCAGTGCCCGAGCTCTAAAGCTAGGTCACTTGATTTATATTTGGAGGTTTTGCATACGATTTTAAAAAGATCAGGTACCGAAAGTGCTGCAAACATCTTACCTATGACACAGATTTAGACAAGCTCATACAAGTAAACTTTGGTAGCAGTTGTTTCAGATGATGATAATGGGGATGATACTAATAATACCAGTAGCTGCTATTTATTGGCTAGACAATGTACTAGATGTTTATCTCAATTTTATTATTATTATTATTTTATTATTACAACAATAATAATTGTTTGCAAATAATTGGTCGCTAAGTCATGTCTGACTCTTTGTGAGCCCTGGCTTGCTGTGGTTGCAGCAAGCCAGGTGCCCCTGTCCCCCACTGTCTCCCAGAGTTTGCTCAGATTCACGTCCACTGAGTCGATGATGCTATCTTTACCATCTCACCCTCTGCCACCCCCTTCTCCTTTTGCCTTCAGTCTTTCCCAGCATCAGGGTCTTTTCCAGTGAGTCAGCTCTTCCCATCAGGTGGCCTAAGCATTGGAGCTTCATAAAGGAAAGTAGAATCAAAGAGGCTGGTAGTTTTCACAAGGTGACACAGCCAGGATATTTACCAGTCTCTAAAGCCCAGCCTCTGCCACCTATGGTAGCATCATTTTATTTCATCAACCATCCACTTACAAATTTCTGCTTGGAAATGCCTTCACCCCTCTCGAAATTGAGATACCTTGTCATCTCCTTTATGTGCCTTTCTCTACTGCTCGCTAGTCAATTCATGTTTATATAAATTGCCTTTGTTGACTTCTGGGTATTAGGTTACTTGCTGTTGTTATTCTAATTTATGCCCTTTCAAGATGCAGCCACAGAATAGAAAAGACCTTGCAAAGCTCATGCATTTCCAGATGAGTTTATAAATAGAAGCAACATCATCCAGTTTCCTGAAATAGACACCAGGAGAGAGGCCATTTTCAGGCCTCTTTCGCCTTGACCTGTCACTTCTTATTGTGTCCTCATTGACGAGTTGAAAGTAATTGATCCCCACTGTCTTTTGATGGTTTACTGGGTGCTGTTTGCTATAAAGAGAGGCAACAGAATCCTGTTAGCTTCTGCCCATTCATCTCTTATTAGCTGCAAGATAAAGCCACATAAACAGTTTGCAAAAAGACTGTGGAATGGATTTAGCCTGGTTTTATTTAATTCAACAAACATAAGCAAATGATTAGTTAGTTTTTAAGTGTAAAATACCATCAAGCACATTTATAGCTTGAGGTCATATTTAACTCCACAGTTGTGATAATAGTAATTCAGTGCAGTCTTAGACTGAGTCATTCAATAACAGATAAAATGTGCACTTAAAAACTAGCAATCATTTAGTCCCAACTACTTTTTTAAAAAGTCAAAACAAGACATTTTCTAGCATTTCCTGGCTTCTTCTCCATCTGCAATTTGTGCAGTGTATATTCTTTTACCCCCTTCCACTCAAGAGTTATTGGTTGGGAATTCATGTGAGAAAGATAAAGGAATTTTCAGTCTTCTGATTGGCTGCCTTATTGATCTTGATGCATTATTTAATGGGACCATGACAGCAGAAAAAGTAAGGGCTTTGGTGGTAAATAGACTTGAGTTGGATTCCTAGTCCATATCTTACAGTTCTTTCGTCTCTAAAAAATAGACATAAGAATTCCAGCCTTTTGTGGTTATTATAAGGGTTAAGTGGGATGAGATATGTAATAGGCTAGACCAGAGTGTGTGTGTGTGTGTGTGTGTGTGTGTGTGGGCACCCTATGTGTGTATATATATATATATATGTTCCTTGTTGTAGATGTCATCTTTCATTTCCCCATATGAAAGATGACATCTATATCACTGCTCACCTTTCCTGGTTCTAAAGAAGTTTGAGTCTCATAGTCATATGAGAATAGAGGTTGCATAGTCAGAGTCCAGACTTCAAGTTCTATGTCCACTGCTTACTTGCTTTTTTAACCTAGAACAAGTGTTTTGAGTCTCCAATTTTTTGTATCTGTAAACTACTGATGATAATATCACCTGTTCTCTAGGGTTGATTTTACATGAGATAATATATATAAAAGGTTTAACACATAAGAAACACTTAATGCAAGTTTAATATTAACATTATTAATGGGAAAGATGATATTCAAAATGACCCAATCTTATAATAACAAACAATGGCCTCTCATGTGACATGTACAATTCCAAATTTGTTGGCATATTGATTGTGGGACTTTAACAATGTCATCTTTTAGGATTTGAAATAGCTCAGCTGGAATTCCATCATCTCCACTAGCATTGTTCATAATAATGTTTCCTGAGGCCCACCTGACTTCACAGTCCAGAATGTTGAGCTCTAGGTGAATTATCACACCATCGTGGTTATCCAGGACATTAAGACCTTTTCTATATAGTTCATCTGTGTATTCTTCCCACCTCTTCCTCATCTATTCTGCTTTTGTTTTGTCCATATCATTTCTGTCCTTTGTTGTGCCCATTTTTGCATGAAATATTCCCTTGGTATCTAATTTTTAGATTAGAGCTTAACCCTATCAATGCAAATATCTCTTTGCATTGTTCTTGCATTAAATCATACAACTCTCTCAATAACCTGATGAGGTAGGTGGTGTTATTTATAAACATGCCCATTTTCAAGATGAAAAAATTGAGTCCAACAGAGTAACTTTCTCAAAGGCTCACAGCTAGGAAGTGATGGAGCTGGCATGTGAATTCTGGCTGCTGAGTTTCAGGGTCCATATTCCTAATCATTTGCTGTATTGCATCTACCTCACATGTTATTTTGTAACAGCTCAGTGTGGAAGGTAGGTAGGGAATGTATGTATCATTGTGAAACAAGTGGATCAAGCTTGGTGAAATAGCTCCTCTCAATCCATGAAACAAAAAAGCCAAACCTTCCTTTGAGGTCCCCAAAGACCATGAAGAATTCCTGACCCCCTATTTTATGAGCATGTGGGGAAGAATGGCGGGGGGAATGCCTTAATTGAATGTCTTATTTTACAAATTAACCTAGATGAGCATTTAACTCTATAATGTAATGTTTGTTTGAATATAAAAAATATCCTTAAAATTTCTTTGTGCTTGAGTATAATGGAAACTCCAGGAAGATGTGTCATGTTTTTCCAAGATATTTTGTGTCTCCTGGTTTGAGAAGTTAGCCTTAAATATAATGATAGTGATGCCAAATCATAAAAACTCTTGGGCATTAGTAAGATTCTATATAACTTAACGTCAGCATTGGGGACCTCTTTTTTATGCTATAAAGATGTCACCTAATGGTGTGCATAACAGAAGAGCCAAGATAAGCAAATTATCCTGGCAGCTATCCTGGTGAAGAAAGCCCTCTTTCACTGAGCTCCTGAATCTATACATTGATTGCTGAGAAAAACAACTACCAGCACAAGTGGAGTCATTGTTGAAGGCATCACTCACGGTAAGTGAAAGAGCTCAGGAACCAGTGAGCGTGCTCTGCCATCATATCTGTTCCTGCCCTCATCCTGGCTGTTTCAGTGGTGCCAGATAACTGTGTTCCTTTGAGTGCTGTATGCTTCCTCATACTTGGCACCTTTGCATCTCTTAGCCTCTTGCCTTGCAGTATCTTTGCCAACTTCAGAATCCAGCATATATTAATACAGACTTTTTAACCCCCAAACATTGAATAAATTCAAACGATTCCTAGTGGAGAAGAGCATGATGGTGGTGATTTAATAAGTCAGTGTATCAAATGTTTATTGACTATTTGTTGTGTCAAACATTATAGAGGGAACATTATAGACATGATAGATCTGGAGCCTATAAGCTTTAAATTCAGTTTAATAAATAACTATTCAGTATATGTTGAGTCAGTGAATTCATTAGATCTTGGGAAAACAAACATGAGCAAGATGTTTTCCCTTACTGAGAATACCTTACAGATTGTCAAGGGAACCCAGCATACCAACAGAACCCACATTAAAGTGATGTGTTAATACCAGATAAAGGCATGATAAGCTCTGTATGGTTGGATAGCACCACCGACTCGATGGACATGAATTTGAGCAGACTCCAGAAGATAATGAAGAACAGGAAAACCTGGCATGCTGTAGTTCATGGGGTCACAAAGAATCAGACACAATTTAGCAACTGAAAAACCACCACCACAACAAAAGATCTGTATGGGGCAGAGTGGATGAAACGCCTAAGAAAACTTTATCATAGGCAGATACAAGGACTGGACCACTGAAGAGAACATACAAGTTTGCCATACAGAAGTGATGAAGAGGACACCCCAGGGAGAGAGAAAAGAGCGTGAGAAAAGAGCATGACAAAGAGTTTCGTCAGGAATTATACAAAGCGGTTGGAAAGGAGGTGGAAGAGTGCAACTCATGTCTTTTGATTTTGTGATTATACTTCCACGGCTGTGGTCAACAGGTGCTTACTGCTGTATCTTCAAGGTTAGACACTGGACCACAGTGGATGGAGTACAACTGCTATAAGTAGTCACACCTATAGAGCTTACTTGTCCACTGTGCCTTTGTTCTTCATTTACTTTTGAGTCATGCATTTCTAACTCTTACTGTCAGAACCTTCACTGAATGAACAACCATAGCCACAGATGATACAACTAGTGTGCAGAGGACGTGATATATTGTTTTTTGCTTTCTGTCTCCTCCAACACAGGGTGAGAAGAACATAAAAAGAGGTGGAAATGGATGCTAAGACTCAGTACATAATATCTCACTCACAGAATATACAAAATCTCTTTACACAAAGGAAGTGCCTTTTATGCATCATACACAAAGGACTGAGAATATTAAGATGAATAACTTGTGGACCCTGGGTTCAGGCTGTTCTCTTTATCAACATAGGAAAAGATGGTTTGTGAAAGACCATGGTGCTAAATGAGGACAGAAATTGAAAAGCTTTATTTACAGAAAATAATTCAAACAAAGCAGTTGGTTTGGAGGTCACTAGTAGAATTTACCCTTCCATCACCAGAGCACCAACAAACCCCCTTCTTTGTCTTCAAGAATCAGAGATCTAAACACATCCGTGGTCAGAGAAGCTCTAGGTTATAAAAAGCAAAAGTATTAGAAAGTGTAATCAGGGAGTACTTAATATAATTTAAACAGAACTCTCCAGCTACTTGCAGAGAAATGTTCTGTTTCATGCCAGGAAGCCTGCTTGGCAGATTGTAATGTCGCAAGTAGTGAGAAAACATAAGTCACCTTGAGAACCAATTGAATATAATCAATGATTAATGGCAAATTTGTGGTCCCTTTAATGACCAGAGCTAAATCAAATCAGATTGAACCATAAATTTGGATGCTCTCTGAAATTGGGTCATGTAAAAGTAAGCTTTATGAAGAAGAAAAATCAATTTTGTAATACTACTACAAGCAGAGTCATAACTCACAGCTTGGAGTTTTTTATTTGAGGAGTTTTGACTATCTATTTTACATATTAGCATATATTTAATTGGAATGGCAAAGCTGTTTAGATGTAATCGCAAAGGGTTTTAGTCAACAGCCATACATTTTCTTTTGGTTGATTTTATTTCAGCCACATGCACTAAAATCAGCATGGATTCAATACTTAAGAGTAGAGATGCTTTAATTATCATTTTAATGAAAGAGATAAGGAAGTAGACTAGCTTAGTTTGCAGTACTCAGGCCTGCTTGAAATTAGTTGAATGGCTTCAGGTCCTCCAGAAGTCTGATGATGTCTGTCATCAGGATGAACTGAGCAAAATTGTAATCACGTTTTGAAAAGTATGTGATTGATCTCAGGATTTATTACCTGTATTGGTGGTTATCTTTGAGGCTGTGGTGTCTATTTGTAGCTGAAACTTAGGAGTAAACAAAAATGGCCTTTTATTGTATCATCAGCCAGTTCAGAAGAAAGTGGGGATGCTGGATTTGGGGAGATGGGAATTTGTAGCAAATGCACCCCTCTGCTGCATGATCTGATATCCTCCAGATCGGTTGTAGTACTCCTGGTTTCACTAACTCCCATGTGTACCCTAAAATGTTTTTCTGGAGACTGCCATAGGCACAAACAGCAGAGAAAAAGGACAGATTACCTGTCTGTTCTCTTCTGGGTTCAGCACCAAGAATCAGAGGCTAAGAGAAGAGTCAGCACAAGGATTAGGCCATCAAGAGCAAACTGGAGACAAAGAAGGGGGACCTTGGGTGAGTGAGGGCAGACATACCCAAGCTGCAGTCATTCTTCATCTGTCATTGTAGCAAATGATGTAGAGAAAAACTTTAGTTCAGTCGCTCAGTTGTGTCTGACTCTTTGCGACCCCATGAATTGCAGCACGCCAGGTCTCTCTGTCCATCACCAACTCCCGGAGGTCACCCAAACTCATATCCATTGAGTCGCTGATGCCATCCAGCCATCTCATCCTCTGTTGTCTCTTTATCCTCCTGCCCCCAATCCTTCCCAGCATCAGAGTCTTTTCCAATGAGTTAACTCTTCACATGAGGTGGCCAAAGTACTGGAGTTTCAGCTTTAGCATCAGTCCTTCCAAAGAACACCCAGGACTGATCTCCTTTAGAATGGACTGGTTGGATCTCCTTGCAGTCCAAGGGGACTCTCAAGAGTCTTCTCCAACACCACAGTTCAAAAGCATCAATTTTTCGGTGCTCAGCTTTCTTCACAGTCCAACTTTCACATCCATACATGACCACTGGAAAAACCATAGCCTTGACTACATGGACCTTTGTTGGCAAAGTAATGTCTCTGCTTTTGAATATGCTATCTAGGTTGGTCATAACTTTCCTTCCAAGGAGTAAGCGTCTTTTAATTTCATGGCTACAATCACCATCTGCAGTGATTTTGGAGCCCAGAAAAATAAAGTCAGCCACTGTTTCCATTGTTTCCCCATCTATTTGCCATGAAGTGATGGGACCAGATGCCATGATCTTCGTTTTCTGAATGTTGAGCTTTCAGCCAACTTTTTCACTCTCCTCTTTCATTTTCATCAAGAGGCTTTTTAGTTCCTCTTCACTTTCTGCCATAGGGTGCATATCTGAGGTTACTGATACTTCTCCCGGCAATCTTGATTCCAGCTTGTGCTTCTTCCAGCCCAGCATTTCTCATGATGTACTCTGCATAGAAGTTAAATAAGCAGGGTGACAATATACATCCTTGACATACTCCTTTTCCTATTTGGAACCAGTCTATTTTTCCATGTCCAGTTCTAACTGTTGCTTCCTGACCTGCATATAGGTTTCTCAAGAGGCAGGTCAGGTGGTCTGGTATTCCCATCTCTTGAAGAATTTTCCACAATTTTCCACACAGTCAAAGGCCCCTTTCAATTAATCAAAGATGATACCAGTGACTGACATTTGATTGAAATCTTAAGGTTGTGGTCTTAGGACCACTATAATTAAAGCTGATTCAGTAGAGGGAGAATGGGATTGTAAGGCATCTTTGAAACAGCAAAAGTAGTTAAGGAGAAAACAGTCTTCAGCTTTCCAAGCTAAATAATGGCACCCCTGCAGATGAGTGGCCGTAGGATGAGATACCAGCATTCACCAAATTGCTCTCACCCCCAAACTAGAGCAATTCTTGGCACTTTCCTTCTTCCCGCACTCTTCCTCTGTCATTACTGTCCTTTGGAGGCACCCTTCAGCCTGTTTCACCAATGCTGTCCTTCTGTTGCATTGCTATCACCCTCATCCTAGACAGTGGAGTATTGTCATCGTCTGTGGGACACTTCAGGGGCTCTTCCCTTGTCTCTCTTCTTGTACTGAAACCAAAACTTAAAGTAAAAATATGATAATGTTCCTTCTAGACTAAAACCCCTCCAAAGAT
This sequence comes from Oryx dammah, assembly GCF_014754425.2. Classification (NCBI taxonomy): domain Eukaryota; kingdom Metazoa; phylum Chordata; class Mammalia; order Artiodactyla; family Bovidae; genus Oryx; species Oryx dammah. The sequence goes on along the minus strand of NW_024070187.1, from coordinate 41,141,799 downwards.
TTCCAGTCTCCAGTAAAATAAAGTCAAAGACTTCAGCATGCCTGAACGCTTCCCATGACTTGTCCCGCTTACCTCTTCCAATGCCAATTCCTATTTCTCTCCATCTCATGTGGACTCCTTCCCATTCATTCATTGAGCATGACCAGTATGTTCCCCACTCAGAGCCCTTGCACTTGTTTGTCCCTCTTCTTGAAATATTATCACTCTAATAATGTTATATCAGTCATGTCTCTGCTCAGAAGTGATCTCCCCAGAGAAGCCTTCCCCAATCTCCTATTCAGTCCCCCACCCCACTACACTCAGAATTATTTCCTTACTCTGCTTTTATTAAACACTATGACATGTAAATAACTCATTTGACACTGTATCTTTTTCATTTAGCACTTTTTCTTATCACTCATAATCTCCTTGGGAATAATGACTTCATCTTCATCACCTAGAATAGTACATGTCACACAGTAAAAAATAAATGTTTATGGAGTAATTTTGAATAAAGAAATGTATGAATTTTCACTTAAAATGAAGCCTGTTTCACTGTTGGATGTTAACTGCCAGGATTCTCATAGGCAATCAAGTTTCAGAACCATGACTTAGACAATATAGCAAGAAGAGCAATATATTACATAATCTACCAACATAATTTAATCATTCTGGTTGTTCCAGTTGTACTGAAGAGGCTCCTCTGTGTTTTGAGTTCACCATGGAGATTTATAATAGCTAGTTTATGTTCATGAAGACACAGAACATTATCACACATAGATATGCTTTTTAGTCTATTTTTAAAAATTAAATATTTTATATTTTCTAGAATTGTCTTTTTCCAACTCCAAATATGAGAGATTCTGTAATTCCAGGTCCAACATTGACTATAGTATTAAATCTTTCCTTCCTTTCTTCTTGGAGTAGTACCTTAAGTGTTCTTTCTGTTGTAGACAGCTTAAAATAGAGTTACACAGAAGATCACAGCAGCAATAAACTTGAAAAGGATTCTAACCATGGCATAAAAGGAAAAGCACAGTTCAGAGGAAAATTGCCAGAACATAGAAGAGAATTTACTTTCTACAGAGAGATATTTTTGGAACGTTCTATGACAGTGTTTGGGGATCTGACTGCCTGGATATCCATCATGCCACAGAAAATTTCTCATTCTCAGAGACAGAAGACAAAGGTACTTGCATGAGGTGATTTTAAGATTCTAAACATCCTTTGCTATTATTTTTTCTTAAAAATTATTTTCACTTTGTATTTAGGCAGTAATACCAGAACCAACATTTCAATACAGTATTGGTGGGAGGAAAGGAAAGCTGGAAACTAAACGAGAAGCCCTAGATTTAAAGACTCTGCTCTTCTATGTAGAGCTACGTGAACTAAACAGTTCAATACGGTGAACAGAGATGCTTGTTTGTCACCAGACTCTTTGCCCCTTCTTCCTGGGAACACAGCCCTTACTAGCTTGTTCTGAATGACCATATGACCACAGTTTATGCTGTATTAATTTTCTAGTGCTGGTGTAACACAGTACCACAGACTGGGTGGCTTAAGCAAGAGAAATGTATTTTCCTACAATTCTGAAGTCTAGAAGTTCAAGATCAACGTATTGTCAAGGCTGGTTTTTATAAAATCCCTCTCCTTGGCTTATAGAGAGTCATCTTTCCCCTTGCTGTGTCTTCGTGTCATCTTTCCTAAATGTGTCTCTGTCCAGATTTCCTCTTCCTGTAAGTTTATTAGTCTTATGGGGTTAGCGTGCCCCTAATGACCTTGTTGTAATTTAAAGTCACATTCTGGGTACTATTATCAAAAAGTCTATAAACAATAAGTGCTTGGAGAGGGTGCAGAGAAAAAGGAACCCTCTTACACTGTTGGTGGGAGTGCAAACTAGTACAGCCACTATGGAGAACAGTGTGGAGATTCCTTAAAAAACTGGAAATAGAACTGCCATATGACTCAGCAGTCCCACTACTGGGCATACACACCGAGGAAACCAGAACTGAAAGAAAGAGACACGTGTACCCCAGTGTTCATCGCAGCACTGTTTATAATAGCCAGGACATGGGAGCAACCTAGATGTCCACCTGCAGATGAATGGATAAGAAAGCTGTGGTACATATAGACAATGGAGTATTACTCAGCCATTAAAAAGAATACATTTGATTCAGTTCTAATGAGGTGGATGAAACTGGAGCCTATTATACAGAGTGAAGTAAGTCAGAAAGAAAAACACCAATACAGTGTATTAATGCATATATATGGAATTTAGAAAGATGGTAACAATGACCCTATATGTGAGACAGCAAAAGAGACACAGATGTAAAAAACAGACTTTTGGACTCTGTGGGAGAAGATGAGGGTGGGATGATTTGAGAGAATAGCATTGAAACATGTATATTATCATATGTGAAATAGATCGCCAGTCCAGGTTTGATGCATGAGGCAGGGTGCTCAGGGCTGGTGCACTGGGATGACCCTGAGGGATGGGACGGGAAGGGAGGTGGGAGGGAGGGTCAGGATGGGGAACACATGTATACCCATGACTGATTCATATGAATGTATGGCAAAAATCACCACAATACTGTAAATTAATTAGCCTCCAATTAAAATAATTTTTAAAAAGTTACATTCTGAGATACTAAGGTTAGGACTTCAGCATATGAATTTTGGGAGGGATGCAGTTCAGCCCATAATATTCACCACCAACAAGCAGAAGGAATTGTGTGCAACTTTTATCTCACCCACATAAAAGATGCTTGCCCTAGACTTGCTTTCTCTTTTCCCTTCACTGCCTAGAAACAGCCATGTATAAGATCACCTTAAAGGCCCACTTGGGTTGGGGACTTGGTTACAGGAATTGCCGAGATGTCTTCCTCAGGTAGAGCCTTCATTCTCACTTTGTAATATGCTGGAAAGAGAAATAGTCTTGAATTATTTGATGTCATCCCACTGACGTCTGTTGTTATAGTAACTCATTGTTGACTCTAACATATTTAACTGTTTTGTCTAAGCCCAGGTTTTCTCATCTCAAAAGATGGGAATAAGGAATTTGCTCAGACTGTTGTGATGAGAAGTAAAGTCTATGTATGAAAGTGCCCAACATTGCAATGAAGCTAAAATTATAGTGGGAATGATTTTCTGCATTCTATTGGAGAAAATCCCCATTGTGTTTAATGGTTGTAAAATTGCTGTATAAGTTAAAAATCATCTTTCAGATTTAAGGATTTAATTTTATTTACCCATTCATCTCTAAACTCCGATTATTGAATTTAGCGACAGGCTTCAAGAGGTCTATGAAAGCTGAATTTTTAGCATGTGTGGTTATTTTTCTTCTTCAGAGGGTTCATTGGCTTCATGAGATTCTCCAATGTATTTCTGATTAACAATCCCTGAGTGGTGTATCTTATCAGGGTGGATAAAATCCAGGGTCTCTGAGGGATTGGCCCAAAGGTGGTGCTAGTGGATAATAACATAACCCTAGAGAACCAGAATGGAAGGACCAGTACTGGAAGGAGATGATAGGAGTTGAGGCAAAGCCTCACAAAATGATTCAGTTCAGTCGCTCAGTCATGTCTGACTCTTTGCGACCCCATGAATTGCAGCACGCCAGGCCTCCCTGTCTATCACCAACTCCCAGAGGTCACCCAAGCTTATGTCCATCGAGTCGGTGATGCCATCCAGCCATCTCATCCTCTGTCGTTCCTTTCTCCTCCTGCCCCCAGTCCCTCCCAGCATCAGTCTTTTCCAATGAGTCAACTCTTCACATGAGGTGGCCAAAGTACTGGAGCTTCAGCTTTAGCATCATTCCTTCCAAAGAAATCTCCAGGCTGATCTCCTTTAGAATGGACTGGTTGGATCTCCTTGCAGTCCAAGGGACTCTCAAGAGTCTCCAACACCACAGTTCAAAAGCATCAGTTCTTCGGTGCTCAGCTTTCTTCACAGTCCAACTTTCACATCCATACATGACCACTGGAAAAACCATAGCCTTGACTACATGGACCTTTGTTGGCAAAGTAATGTCTCTGCTTTTCAATATGCTGTCTAGGTTGGTCATAACTTTCCTTCCAAGGAGTAAGCGTCTTTTAATTTCATGGCTGCAGTCACCATCTGCAGTGATTTTGGAGCCCCCCAAAATAAAGTCTGACACTGTTTCCACTGTTTTCCCATCTATTTGCCATGAAGTGATGGGACCAGATGCCATGATCTTCGTTTTCTGAATGTTGAGCTTTACGCCAACTTTTTCACTCTCCTCTTTGACTTTCATCAAGAGGCTTTTTAGTTCCTCTTCACTTTCTGCCATTGATCCTAAAAAGAGAGGTTAGGAAAGGAGGAAGGTGGCGATGGAGGGATGGATAGATTCTGGGGAAACTGCTGTGACTTCCCATCTTTGCCTCAGGGTTTCCCTGTCCCAGTGACCCTCAGTCTGGCCTCCCCTCATTTATGTGCTGGATATCATCAAAAAGATACTATGAAAGGAACCTAGAGATTTTCTAGTTCAACATCCCCTTGTGTAGACTGAGACCTATAGAACTGAGACCATGGGAAAACACGGAAAAGTTGTATCTAAGATCACACAGTTAGTCAACATAACCAAGCTAGAATCTGGCTCAGCTATGCTTGGTCCACCATGCTACATCCATTTCAGTGTTATTCCCAAAGCAATGGACAATCCACTGGGTGCCTCCAATAGGAGAACAGCAGAACTCTACCTCTCACTTTCTCCTCTTCTACATCCTCCTGTACTTCTTCCATCTTTACTTTCTATTTTTACCAAAGTTAAACATGTCTAGAATTTGAAGAGTCAACCAATACTACCCAAGGTTGGTTATAAACCACAGCAGCTCCCTACTTTCCTTTACTCCATTTCTTTTTCTATAACAGAAACCACTTCCTGTTTTAGCTGATTATTTTGGTATTATTATTCAGTTCTCTCAGAACCAAATTACTTCTTTTTTCCCCAATTTTGGGCATCATCTGTTGACTTCCCTTTTGAAAGATGAGGTTTCAGCACTCTTTCTCCTCACTGCTTCTCACCATACCTTCACACTCTTCTTCCCTATCTTCCCAATACACTGGAATTTTTGTTATATCAATATACCATAATTGCTTTATTATAACTCGAGCTATAAAATGTGGCAATCAAGAGCATGGAATCTGGAGCCAAATGCCTGTGTTCAAAATCCACCTTATATCATTTATTAGCTGTGTGACCTTGGACAAGTGACCGAATTCTGTGTGCTGGAGTTGCCTTTGCTGTATAATGGGGAAATATCAATGCTGGTATTCAGTTCACAAGTTTGATATGAGAATTAAGTGAATTAACGTAGACAGTTTTTAAAATCATGATTGCACTTGAAAGTAATATGTAAATATTTTCTTCAGAACTGGGCCTTGTAACATATGATTACTTTTTTCCCTGCAGATTTTTTCTCTTATAGTTAATATTCATCTTTTTTCATATGAGTAATTTAACCCCAAATCTTCAAAGTTGTCTACTTCTTCCCTTCAGGTGTTCAGATGCATCTCGTGGGCTGTTGATTTCATCATCCTCAGAAGTCTTCCTGGGAATTCTGGTAGTTACTCCAATATGGGCTGGTCACTTTCCATGCCTATGTCTCAACTGTCATATTGGGATCCCATTTCACTTTTGTCCTGAGGATTCTTTTAGCTTCTGTCAGTTTGGACTGCTTGTTTCCTGTATGCCATGTCTTTTAACTTTCTCTATAGGAAGAGGACATATGAGAGAACCTTAAGAGCATTTATGTGATGTATGCTACGTTGCTTCAGTCGTGTCCAACTCTGTATGACCCTGTGGACTGCAGCCTACCAGACTCCTCTGTCCATGGGATTCCCCAGGCAAGAATACTGGAGTGGGTTGCCATTTCCTTCTCCAGGGGGTCTTCCTGACCCAGGAATGGAACCTGTCTCTCTTATGTCCCCTGCGATGGCAGGCAGGTTCTTTACCACTGATACCACCTGGGAAGTCATTCATGTCATAAAATGTTTTAATTATAATCTCATTCTTTTTTTTTTTTTTTAATCTCATTCTTGATAGATAGTTTGGTACACTTAGATTCTGTATTGGAAATAAGTTCCATCCAGAATTTTGAAGACATTCCTTAATTGCTTTCTAAGTGCTGCTTTTGAGAAATCAAAGTCTTCTGATTCTCATAGTTTTGTGTATGTGTGAGATCTACTTATTTTGTCCAGAATCTCATAGGATTTTTTCCCCCCAGGTATGTTAAAATATGATAATGTGCTTGTGCTTTGGTGTAAGTTTCTTTCTTAAATCCATTGTCCTGGGAACTGATAGATGCTTTCAGTATATAAACCCAAATATTTCCTTCAGTTCTAGGATATAATCTTGATGTATGTATATACATATGTATGAATGAGCTTGTTTTGATGATTTTATTTCCTCTGTTTTCTGTTTTCTCTTCCTGAAAATCCAGTTATTCAGACATGGGAGCACTTAACTTGTCCTCTAATTTCTAAATTTTTTGGCTTGTTTTTCTGGAATCTTTTGACTTTATAAATATTATTTATTCAAACCATCATATTTTAAATTTCCAAGTATTCTTTTGGTCCCTGTTGCTCTTTGTTTCATTAAATTCTGTTCTTGGTTCCTGGTTACAGTATTATTTGTTCCTCATGGACAGACTGGGTTCCACAAAGCCATGTTTATCAAAGCCAAATTCATCACATTTCACTTGAAGGATGAAAGGCTGACTGCAAGCATTCCGATAGCTGAGAGGAAGGAATAGAAAAGGAATCCATCATCCACTGTGCACAACAAATCCATGTGGTCCTCCTGTTTTCATAGTGGTACCTTGAACTTCATTTTTACCTGGTATCTTCCACTCTAGGGACTTTTTTTTTTTGGTCATCTCCAAAAAATAAAACTCCAGACTTTGCTGAGGTAGGGGAGGGAAGATACCTAGCAGCCCAGATTGGGGAAAGAGATCCAATAGTTTATAAATGTATTTTACATCAGCTTTCTTTTTTTCATCCCATGATTCATCCCCACATTTGAGGTAATTGATAGTGCCAGTTCCTGGCCCTTTGGGAATTGTTTTGTGATTGTTGTGTTATTTCCCACCTGTTTTTCTCATCTGTAGATGAGAAACACTTAGGTGTTAGTTTTTTCTTTCCTGTTGTTAGAGTGGAGCTTTAGGAGAAAGCACAAGTGAGTATGAAACTACTTCCTTGGAATGGAAAACTGTGATCATCCTTTGTGAGTAAATTTACCTGTAGAGAGGGGTCAGAATCATTTCTACTGAGATTTACCCAGAGGTCAGGCATTCACTCTTTATATGACTTAGTGAAAGTTTTTTTCATCTTTTCTTTCTTTATATATAGTAGGGGATAATATCCATATATCAGGATATCTGAGAAGATCAAATGAGGTGGGGTATGCAAAGTTCTTAGCAGTGTCTCGTCCATATTAGTCACACAGCAAACATTAACTTCTTCAAATCCTTTAGAATGAGACCACAAAACAATTTTTAAAGGACAGAGGTTAGTTCCTCTTCCCCTTTCCTAGTGACAACCTTAATAACTTATTTCCTGTCAGGGGCGTTTGTAATTTCCTCGGTTCTGTCTCATCACAACAAAAATTTGAAGCGATGGACCAGTGTTACAGCTCTGTGTTACAGCTCAGTTTCATTTAGCAAATAAAGGAAAATACATCCTCGAGGAGTGAGGGCATGCCAACCCAGACCCAAAAGACATGAAGAGAAGAGAGGCCCCCAGCCCAGTTTTGGCTCCTCTTTTTATGTTTTTTCTCCTCCCCCTGTGTCTGCCCTATGTAAACTGGACTAGCCAGGAGTGCTGTTTATTTTGCTTGAGGTCCTCACTCCAGTCCTCAGACCTTCCTTTGTACTATTTTCACAGGCTTTTCCCTTCTTTGTTTTTTAGCCACTGCCATTTTGAACTCCTTTTTCCTATTCTAACTACCTAACATTTCCCAAAGCTACTAGAATTACTAAGTTTATAGTGTGCTTCCATATTCAATTCAGTGTCAGGACAACTTTTTTATTTATACCTGTTTTGCACATATTAAGATTCTCACTGTTTGTAGTGCAGCAAGGCTAAGTAAGGGCTCCCCAGGTGGCCCCAGTGGTAGAGAACCTGCCTGCCGATGCAGGAGATGAGGGCGCAACCCCTGGGTCAGGAAGATCCCCTGGAGAAGGGCATGGCTTCCACTCCAGTATTCTTGCCTGGAGAATCCCGTGGACAGGGGAGCCTGTCAGGCTACAGTCCATAGGGTCACACAGAGCCAGACTTGACTGAAATGACTTAGCATGCACGCACGCATGCAAGGCTAAATAAAATGCAGGCCCGACCTCAGAGACCTCATAACAGAAAGCCTGAAATGGAGAGTTTATTGTTTGGAACAGGTTTTTTCGAATTCCAAATAGGCTAATAAAGACTCTATTAGGAAAACATAGACTCCCTCCTGGGAAACAAGAGGCTGTGAAGCAGCCTGTATTTACATGCTGTTGGAGAGTTGGTACATTTGTTTTGACTTTCTCTAATTAAATTGTAAAGATTTTCTTCAGGTGAAGGATTCTATTTCCTTTCCTCTGTTGTACACATTCTGGGTGGTGGAGGGATTTTGAATATCCGTGTTTCCCATCGTCATGTTAGTCACTCAGTCATGTCTGACTCTTTCTGACCCCATGGACTGTAGCCTGCCCGGCTCCTCTGTCCATGGGATTCTCCAGGCAGGAATACTGGAGTGGGTTGCCAGGTTTCCTCCAGGGGATCTTCCTGACCCATGGGTTGAACCTGGGTCTCGCACATTGCAGGCAGAGTCTTTACCATCTGAGCCATCAAGGAAGCATGTCATAGGTCCAACAAGATGCCAAGAGCCAAGGTTCAGATCTGTTCTCCGAATTTCCCCCTGCCATCATCCTGTCTGAAGCAATATCTCTGCATAGCTCTTCATTTGTGTTTTTCTAGTGCCCCTCACCTCTTTTGACCTTGATAAAAATGATGCTTTTTTTTTTTTCCCCTCAGCTGGATGCCTTGGAGTTCCTCCAGTGAATTCATTCATGCAACCATGACAGCAGAGAATATCTTTGTGAATCCAGAGGACTGACTGACCAGGTAAGAATCAGGTCCTCCCCACTATGCCCTGAGTACATTTTATTGACGGACTTGAATTTTTGACACCAGAAATCATGTTCGCACATGTTTATACTTAACAGTGTAAACTCCCATTTAATTGCAATGGTGTAACAGGTAAGTGGCACACTCAGAGTTTTCCAAGCTGAATCTGGTAGATTGGATTATTGGGCTTGACCTCCCCTCTGCCCAAGCTGAATCTGGTAGATTGGATTATTGGGCTTGACCTCCCCTCTCCCCATTGTGTAATAGTTGTATTGTGCGTCCATGTGCTTTCCTAGGCCTCATGGTGGGTGGCATGTATGTCCCTAAACTTTGGGCTTGGCCACAGGAATATTAGTGGATGTATACAATTCCATGGATGGAGGAGCCTCGTAGGCTACAGTCCACGGGGTGTCTGAGAGTCGGACTGAGAGCCTTTACTTTTTTCGCCTCGTATGATATAGTCAGCATCTGGAAATCTGCCGCACAGTTGGCTGAGTCTCCTGGGTTTCTGCTCTTCCCATGAGGAGGAGGCATTGCAGGAAGCTCTCCTTTTATCCCAGGCTTAGTCACTCTGGCTGACATGCAGACTCGCAGACTGACGTGAAAGCAGCTCAGCTGACTCACGGATGCATAAGTGAGAAATCAATGTTTGTTATCATGAATTTTTGAGTTTCATGTTATTGTAAGTTCTGTGATGCACCGTTATTGAAAACATTGCAGGCTAAGGCTAACAAACCTCTCTAATAATATGCATTTTCAGTTGCTAGCATGGCTGATAGTGTGGATTTATCCCTCAAAAGGTCTCGTGTTACATGCAATCAAAGGACTGTGGCTTTCCCCCACGTTGTTTTTGAATGGTGACCGTATTGAATGCCTTTCTTATTAATGTATTCTTTCTCTACTGATCTCTAAGTTCCATGAAGTCAACAATTATATCTGATTTATCTCTTATTATAGCCCAATGACTGTCATGATACCTAACACACAGAAAGTACTCAATTAATATTAATTAATGAGTAAATAAAAACATAAAAAAGCTATGTATTTCCCCACCAGAAAAATGAACGTAAAAATGTACATGAAAACTGGCCTGGAATATATAAGGGCATATAAGATTTTATGAGCGATTCCTAGGCTGAAACTTCAGAACTCATGATCAAGATAATGTAGAAGCATTTCAGAGAGCAGAGGCTGAAAATCCCCTGTATTTTGCTCTGGTGTTTTAAGAATGGATGTCTATACACATGGCAAGACTCAGGAATTTTCCAGGGGACACGTGATTTGGCCAGATGAGTCACTTTTCTGGTCATGCTGTGTATCCTTCTGTGTGTTATTTCATCTTTCAGTCATTAAGTCAGCTAAGGGATAGAACAGGAATAAAAGGCAAAGGACTCAGAGGTCACTTTTCTAGGACCTAGAAGAAGGGATAAAATATGACCGGAAAAAGTTAACAGTATCTACCAGCGGTCAGCCATGTAGATGATGTAATGCATTATATATGGTGAGTGTGAAGCTGAGGGCCAGGAATAGAAGGGAGAAAAGTAACAGGCAGGTCATTCTTTGAGGGTATGTGTGTCTGTACAGAAAATGGCAGAATGTCCTCATTCTTAATTCTCAGGGTGTACTTATTTGAAGCAGGCTCTTCCCAGTCACACTGGGAATACAGAGGCAGCTCAGCAGACTGACTGGGATTTATGCTAGGACCATTTGTGAGAATTAAATCCATTTAAACTTGGACAGAGGAGATTTCATATGTGGCTGGCCCCATGGAAATGGAGAGATAATTTTAAGTGTGGGTGGGATGGGGTTGGGGTTTGGAATTCACAGGGAAGATGAGTGAGCTGCAGGCCAATGAGTGCTTTCTTTCTGAAGTCATCTTTTAATTATGCAATTTGTGGTGAGTCATTTGCTTTTTTGTTTTACGAGTCTCAGAATGAGCTGGCTGGTGGTTTGATTTTGACTTCTCTGGTTGGAAGTCTTATGATTTCTCCACTTTTAGGTCCTTCGTTGTTGCTCTCTGGGTGACTTGTGTGAAGAGAACAAAAGAGCTAGGGCGGAGGTAAAACAAGATGCACACACTGAAACAGGGGGATATGATCTGCTCCTCTTGGTGTGATTTTAGACAAGGTACTTGTTTTCTTCACACAGTGTCTTTCCCGTTCCTTGAGATCATAGCCCTCATTACTTACATACCTTGTTCCAGTTGAGATGATTCTTGACACCATAGGTCCATGGGAACCCAGCTATTTGTTGAATGGTGGTGACTGAGACAGTTGAGATGATTCTTGACACCATAGGTCCATGGGAACCCAGCTATTTGTTGAATGGTGGTGACTGAGACGTTCAAGCTCATTTATAATTTTAAACTCTTAGCAAGCAAAAAAAAAAAAAAAACCACACACCTTTTACTTTAATCTCAAACAAAGAGTGAGAAAATTTATGGAACTGGCTGATATTCCAGCGGTCTGTAGGCTTCAGTGTTGTATTTCATTATGAACAATGGAGTAAAAGTGATGTCTTTAATACTGGACCCAAGCTCCCAACTCCACAAGCTTACCCACATTTTGTTAAGTTTATAAAATATTTGTGTTTATCACTGGAAAAATTCCCCAAATGTTTTACATAATAACATCTCATTTAAATTCAGTGCTTGATCTTAGCAGGAGGAAAAATTATAAACTTTCTTTCAGTCAGTTTTCCAGATACCAAGGAATATATTGTAGTGCTAACTAAAACAAAAAACAATCATGGAAGTCTTTTAAAACTGCTTCAGATGCATTTTTGCCTTATTGGATAGACTGTTGAATACAAGTTATTCCTTCCTTAACAACCCATCATTATTCTTATGTTCATAATTATCATAGTGGACCATGAAAGAGCATGGTTTTCTTCTACCTGTATTGCTGATTATCAGCTCTGTTTTTCTTCCTATGTATACTTTTGTAGCTAGTTTTCTATATTTAGGAAAGGTCAGATGAGCAAGTTGTTAGACTGGTATGTAAATTAAGAGGTAATAGGGTATGAATTGATTTATAATAGGAACTTTAGAATGCTTCTCATTATCTGTTAGAACTTTGCTATTTACTTTTTAATTTTCCAAAGTCATGTTCTTGGTATGTGAAGTTTGCATTGTATATGCATGTGTATATATCCCAATGTATATATGTACATACAAGGGCGTGTGTGCTTAGGTGTGTGCCTGTGTATTGGAATCCAACATGGCGTATGGTCATTTTATTGACAAACAGACCTTGACCAAACCCTGATAGTACTCCATAATAACTATGTGACCTTGGGCAAATTCTTGTTCTCAACCTCACTTTCCTCAATGTTTAAATGGGAATAGGGATATTTATAGCACCTAGGACAATATTGGAGACATTGTTGTAAAAATATTAATTCCTTTTCTGCTGTTCTTTATAAGAATAGATGGTCTAGTCTTTTCATCGTGTATCTATTGTCAAAGTCAGTGTTACTAAAAATTTTGAACTTGTTTGCTAGTATTAATTAAAAGTGGCACAGGGATTTCTTTAATTCAGTAATTTTCTGCCAGTTTGTTTGGAAAACTTTGTCCAAGAATTGTAAATACATGGTGTATATGCCACCTTTTTTCTCCCATAATTGATACTGATTCTCTTTGCCACTGAGCCTCAAAGTCTTTCTCAACACAGTGCCAGCTTATACAACCAATCCACCAGAACTGGCACATAGGATGAAACCTAAATCCTTGATTTAGTCACTAGATTGCTGATTTCCAAAATCATAATAATTTTCACTGGTTAAAAAAAGCAGGTGAATTGAAAAGTAGACAGAAGAACTTCCCCTAAGGTGTTAGTGAATAGTGACTAGAGAAAACTCAGGGCCTGTTTTGGAAGAGAAATACTTAACAGCAGAGAGAGGACGTGAAGGTCTGAACATCTCTCATTACTCCAGTCAGCATCCTCAGTCACAATGCCAAGAAAATAAGCTTGCTCAGCCCTCACGCTGGTAGCAAGTCTATCAACTATTCTTATCAGCCCTTCATCTGAAAGGTAGTCTTGTTTTCACATTCATCTCACACCTTAGATGTCTTTTGTTTTATTGGTGGCGGGGGGGTTCTGTTATTTCAGAGATAATATTTTTCATCTTTCAATCCAATCTAGTGAGCACATATTAAATACCTACTGTGTGTCAATTCATTCTGTATCTTTGAGGCTATCTCAGCACTGGAGGTGTGTACCTGAGGACACATCGACCATGTCCACTTTGATATCTCCATGAGAGAGGAAGAGCAGTCATCCTTCCCAGAATTTATTATCTTGTCTTTTTACCCTGTTCCTACTATCAAACTAATTACTTCTAGAAATATTGAACTTATTTGCTATTGTAATTAAAAATGGTGAAGTGATTTATTTATTTTCTGCCAGTTTATTTGTTTGTACTGCTTAGTCCAAGAATTGTAAAGTACGAGGTATATATGCCACCTTTTTTTTTCTCCCTCTCTTTTTTGAGTTAGTAGCCATCTAGATGGTTGACTTCCTAATGAGAGTGAATGGAAAAGGCTAACTCTTAGATGTTACAAAATGTTTGCTGACTTACACCATCTTTGTGAGCACTGCCCCCTTTAAAGCATCAGTCAGCTCCAGAACCTAAGCAGACTCTCTTGGATCTGCAGTGTGCCTTTGCAGAAATGAGTTCTGTAGCTCCTTCTTTTGGACTGATCTTCAAATTTATTTGGAAAGCCTGTTATTTCGGAGTGAGCTAAGCACTGAGATACAGAGGAAAATGAGATCTCTGACTGCCTGAGCAGCTCACAGACCAGGGAGGGTCCTGACATGTAAATGAGTAATTATCATAAAATGGAGGCACCAAGAGGCCATGGTTTCTGAATTGACACTGGATGGATGATCTGAAGCTCATCAGGTAGAGATAGAAATGGGATCAGGGCATTCCAGGGGAAGGGATTTCAGAAGGAGACAGCAAGTCAGTAAGCATTAAGAGCAATTTATAAAGTAACAGGGTCATGAATTATCTGCTGTGCTACTGCTTGTGGGGTCAGAGGAGGGAAGATAGAGGAATGAGTCAAAATGGAATTGGAACTGAGGTTCAAGTCATGAGACATGTTGAAGTTCATATCAGAGCATTTTCATTTTAACCATAGGTAAGGAAGCCACTCCAAAAATCACTCTGGGAATAACATGATATTAATGGTCAGCATTTGAGCATATCTGTATCACTTCAGCTAAATGATGTTAAGCTGGTTCTTCTATCATCCCCATTTTACATGTTATAAAACTAAACCTTAATTTAGAAAGATTCAGTTCAGTTCAGTCACTCAGTTGTGTCTGACTCTTTGTGACTCCATGGACTGCAGTATTCCAGGCTTCCATGTCCATCTCCAACTCCCAAAGCTTGCTCAAACTCATGTCTATCAAGTCAGTGATGCCATCCAAACATGTCATCCTCTGTTGTCCCCTTCTCCTCCTGTTTCAAACTTTCCCAGCATCAGGGTCTTTTCCAATGAGTCAGTTCTTTGCATCAGTTGGCCAAAGTATTGGAGCTTCAGCATCAGTCCTTCAATTAATATTCAGGGTTGATTTCCTTTAGGATTGGCTGGTTGGATCTCCTTGCTAGTCCAAGGGACTCTCAAGAGTCTTCTCCAACACCACAGTTCAAAAGCATCAATTCTTCAGTGCTCAGCTTTCTTTATGGTCCAACTCTCACATCCATATATGACTACTGGAAAAACCATAGCTTTGACTATACGGACCTTTTTAGTAAAGTAATGTCTCTGCGTTTTAATACGCTGTTTAGGTTTGCCATAGTTTTCTTCCAAGGAGCAAGCATCTTAGAAAGTGAAAGTCACTCAGTCGTGTCCAACTCTTTGCAACTCCGTGGACTATACAGTCTTTGGAATTCTCTAGGCCAGAATACTGGAGTGGGTACCCTATCCCTTCTCCAGGGGATCTTCCCAACCCAGAGATTAAACCCAGGTCTCCCGCACTGCAGGCAGATTCTTTACCAGAAGAGCCACAAGGGAAGCCCAAGAATACTGAAGTGGGTAGCCTATCCCTTCTCCAGGGGATCTCCCCCACCCAGGAATCAACCCGGGGTGTCCTGCATTGCAGGCGGATTCTTTACCTACCGAGTTATTGATTAGGTAATTGTTTTAGGTTATAAAACTAGTGAATGTCATATCCAGGATATGAAAAATTTTGTTTGTGGTCTCTGAACCTATGAAATGGGAGAAGACTAGAAACAAGATGTTTTAAATGGAAATTTTGTTCAGTCGCTAAGTCATGTCTGACTCTTTACAACTCCATGGATTGCAGCATGCCAAGCTCCTCTGTCCTTGACTATCTCCCAGAGTTTGTTCCGATTCATGGCCATTGAGTCGGTTATGCCATTCAACCATCTCATTCTCTGTGCACCCTTCTCCTTCTGCCTTCAGTCTTTCCCAGTATCAGGGTCTTTTCCAGTGAGTCATCTCTTTGCATCAGGTGGCTGAAATATTGGTGCTTCAGCATCAGTCTTTCCAGTGAATATTCAGCATTGATTTCCTTTAAGATTGACTGGTTTGATCTCCTTGGAGTCCAAGGGACTCTCAAGAGTCTTCTCTAGCACTAATTGCAGTATAGTACTTCAAGTAGAAGATGAGACAGCTGACACCAGTGCAGTGGTGATGTGATAAGATAAAGGCTCTGGTGCGGTATATTTCAAGGGTGGATACTCCACTGCCATTCTAGAAAGCCTAAGGAATCATATTCCCATTATTTTAAATTCACTCCTATTTAAACTTTAAAGCCCTGTCTGACCAACTTTGACCATCTTTTTCACTATTTGGAAATAGAACATTCAAGGGTAAAAATTCATTAAAGAAAGTAAAAAATATTAGAGTTAAATTCTAATGCAGAGTACCAAAATTTTCCAAGCAATCTCAATGTCACTGCAATGATCTATGGTCTGTTAAGTACAGTAATTGTCTCAGTTTTTTTCATTCAATGGCCACTTACTGAGAACCCACTTTATTTCAAGCCCTGTGTAAGGTTATGGGGATTTAGTTATGGGATATAAGTTAGCAAGGGCCAAATGGAGAACGTTATGCCTCAGGATGTAAGCTCTCCACATTTCTTGGAAAATAACAGTAAAGCAGCAGTACTTACTGAAGTGTGTAGGTGTGATGTTTTTGTTAAAAAATATATATATATATATAAATCATCCTCATAGTACCTTCATTCACAACTCATATGTCAGGCAATGTTATTACTAGAAGAAAGGTCCCCATGATGTATTTTGCACATTTATCAAAGAACAGATTGTAGCAAAAGACTCTGTTTCTGTGACAATAGCTTTGATTAACACCTATCAAAATAGAACCATCATTTGCTCACTTAAGCGTTTGTTAAATAACCCAATCTGCTACTGAATTAGAAGCCAGATGCCTCCATCTCCACACGTGCTGAGAGGGCAGTTGACACCTCCCTCTCGCGCCCCCAGTCATTTATGGCCCCTACAGGATGTCGCGGTCCTCTTCCAGCTCAAGGTTCTAAGACTCTATACAGGTCAGTGTTTTGTTTTTTCCTGAAATGGCCTGTGGTCTTTCGGCTGTGTTGTTCCACGAATCAAGTCAAAGATCCTGTAATGGTACCTACCAGACTGGTACCCGTAAGCCTTCATCACCCAGGCTAACTGCTATGGCATCTGCAAAGCAGAGTGAGCATTTGGATCAGCAGATCATGTAGATGGAAAGGACTAACATCACAGAATCTTGTATAAGGGGTGCTCAGTCTGTGACTAGCTGCACAGCTAGAACTTGATATTCATTTTTAGAAGAGCCTTGATTATTAGGATCAGCTTTATTATACTTGGCTTAGATCTGCTTGTAATTTTCATTCTGATTTTGCTCTCTGAAGTCAGAGTTAAGTTCATCACAGCCCTCTCCCATCTGTATCAGATCTTCTTTTTCCTTAGTTAAGCAGCTAGAGTTCCTGCTGTTCTGCAAGTGACATGAGGTCCAGAGCCCCTCATTATCCTGAATACTTTCTTCTTTATATGCTCTAATACTTCATTGTTCCTCATTAAAATGTGGCACCAGGAACTGAATTTAGCACAGCATCCTAAAGGAAATCTGACCTGTAAAAATTATAGGGCAACATTGACTCCTTAACTGTTCTGTTTCTGAAATCTAAATTCCCCTTTGTTTTTATCCGACAGCCACATTGACAACTTCTCACACAGAACACACTTGCTTCAGGGCCGTTGCACTCGCTATCCCCTCTGTTAGGAAAGCTCTTTCCTCCGATAACTCATGTGGCTCTCTCCTCACTTCATTCTGTTCAGATATCTCCGCCTCAGCCACCCCAATGGAAGCAAGGTTCCCCTTTCATTCTCTTGCCCCTAACATGGCTTTATTTTTTTCATATAGTTTTCATAACCTGATACATAATTATTTTATGTATGAACTGTCTGTCTCCTTCACAAAATGTTTGCTTTGCATCACAGGACTCTTTTGTTCTCTGTTGCATCCTTCAGTACATAAAATACAGAGAGTACTCAGTTAATATTTGTTGACTAAATGAAAATTGGGCATATGATCAACTACACTTTCTAAAACCTTGTCTCATGAAATGCTATCAGATTAAGTCTTCATTCATTTTTCACTTGGCAAGTAACTTGCTTTTATAATTAAATAGTTCATATTTATTGCATATATTTAGAGACTATAGATCAGCAAAATAAAATCTACTCAAATTCTCTAGTATCCATACAGCATTTTAATATATAATTTTCTAGACTTTTCAGTCATATATGTATATTTTACTAAAATCAGATAGTTGTTTAGATATTTTAATCTGAATTATTTTTACTGTATATTTTGCCTTATCAGAAATATTTTAATTAAGTAAATGTGTACAATACTTTACTGTGGAGGTATATAATTTAACACAATTTACTTAGCCAGTCATCAATTATTAGAGATGTAGATTATTTCCAATTTATTGTAAAGTTAATAGTACCACATAAACAGTGTTGTAGCTAAATTTATGGGACATTCATAATTATTCCTGTAACAAGAAGAACTTTTGACATCAAAGAGTGTAAAACATACAGTGCTGCTGTTAAGTTACTGTAAATAGAAACATTTAAAATTTCAATACCTAGAAATTATTTTTTTACAAGTAGGCAGAAGGCATTCATATTATACATGAACCACATACCATTCATATAGTCAAAGTATAACTGACATACTGTTTCTGAATAATGATTTAATTATACCGACCAAGCAAGGAAAACAACAATAAGTTATCAGTTCTTTCTTTTATCTGTCAAATGTTTAGTTTTTTTGCCTTGGCCTGAAGGAAAGTTTAAAAACATTTTTAGAAAGTTTCGTTTCCTCTGTCCTATTGAATCATTGATATATTTTGAATCCTGAATCTGTATGCAACATAAGAGCTACTCCTCTTAATGTTGCACAATTGATATATAAATCTGTGTCTTCATTTACAATAAATCATAAAGCTTTGAACAAGATAGACAAAAACCAAAATAATGTGAACTATTAGATGTTTTGTTAAAGGTTTCATTGCTTTTTATTTTCTTTTAATGAAGATTGATGGGAAGAAATGAAGTGACTTTTAGTAGAGAACTTCAAAAAAAATGAAGAGTGTGTAGAGGAATTTAAAACAAAGTGAAGTATTAAGAAAGGCTAAATAGCTAACAATGATCTATTCCTATGACGAGTAGTTCCAAATATGGCTCGGTGTTCAAGCCCCTTCCTGATATTTCTAAAACATGCCTTTGCCTGCCCAAGGAAGGACTTCTATAAGGCAAATACTGATCTGTATCTTCACTGAGGATAGAAGACGACACTGGAAATTCAAAGTTTTGGTAAGAAAGTACTCCTTAAGAGCACAGAAGTTCGAATACTGGGATATTCTGTTAGTGAAGATTGTATAATTCTTAAATTATCTCGAATTAAATTGATTTATTATAACAGAACCTATATATAACCATGTTGACAATGGGCAACATTGGCTAAAAATATATCCAGTATAAATAAATACAGGATTGCACAGTGGGTGAAGGAGAACCATAAGTTCTATAAATAAAGTTTCTGAAAAGTAGTATGTTTGGAAAAGCCAAGGAGATGGTTGTTAACTAAATACATATTTTTATTTTTCAATACTGATGCAAAAACATACCAGTAATATTCCTGGAAAGGTATGTGTATTGAATAAAAAAGATATTCCTTTCCTCTCTGCTGGGATTTATTTAAGGGATGCCTGAGTTTAACTAGATCACACAGTCATTGTTAATCAGGAGTTTATGAGACTGGAGGATTGTTGGTCTAATGAGAAGAGATAGAAAAGTAATTTATCAGGTCCTCTGGGATGCAAAAGGACTGCTTTAAAGTTGTCTCAGTCTTATAGCTGCAGTTGTGACTATTTATTCAGTAAGCAGAGCCTCCTCTTCCTCATCCTTATCTCTTTCCTGGGCATCATAAGGATAATTAAAATGTGCCCATTACTTTCTATTAGCCCTGGAAAAATCCTATGTGGGAGTCAAGTCAGTTAATATTTATTATTCCCATTTTACAGTTGAGGAAATGGAGGATGAGGTGAGATCAAGTGACTTGATCAAGGTACATAGCTAGTTAGAGCACTTCTCAAATTCTAGCTCATGGCTTTCCTTCCTACAGCATTCTACCTCTAGACAGATTCTGGATCACCATCATCCCACTCTTTCCACATGGTTGGCTTTCTAAGAGATGAAAGTGGAGGTTCAGATTCCGTGATCAAGAAATCATGGAATAAACATATTGAAAAAAAAACAAGATCAAGGGTAGTAAATTTCATAAGAATTGAAAATAGGTGGTCTGAGAACCAGATGTATTTCCACATTTGACACCTTCATTGGATCTGGATGGTGTTTTGAAGTATTATTTGGTAGATACTTGGTTGCAACATAGGCAGATTAGCACCTGTGGGGTAATACTTACCCTTTGCTTGTGTGCCTTTTGTTGCTTATGTGGCTATTTGATGTTGAATCTCTGAATCTGAATTGAAATTAAGAAATTCAGTAAAATTGCATTTTAGAAAGTGGATCAAGAAGATCCTTTCAGAAGAAGGATCCTTTCAGATAGGCTGGTTTTTGTGATGGTTGGTCAGGTGATCTGAAAGTAACTGAATGGAACGGAAACCAGTTCATGAGTGGGGAAGCCTTGGATGTGCACAGTGAGGCTGAAACCTCCGCCTGAGCCTGCACAGAGCAGTTGCTGTGCTGGAGCGAGGTCAGCATGGTGTTGGGTGCTCCCACTTCCCTCGAGACATCAGAACTGTTGTTGCAACACGATGTGTTCTCTGAAAACTGGCTCTGGGAGGAAAAACTGTCATCCTGATTATGTCACAGAAATTGGGCACTGTGCTGATGACCAAGGCCAGTAATGAACACTCAGTAACATTCAGTGATGGACTGGATTTGATCATGTTTTCATCACAGCTTTGGTTATTCTTTGGTTACTTGAGATGAACCTTCACCTAATTCTAGGAAACACAGGGAATAAATGTATCCCTTTTGGCTAAGGGAAAAAGAAAGCCTTCCTGCTATTAGTCACCTGCATTTTCTAGACTCTGTTTCAACATACTGTAGAGCAGTTGTTGATAGATATTTTGCAAAAATAGTAATTGGATTCACTACGATCAACTAAATTTGTATTGATCTCCAGACTTTATATTGGACATTATCCTCTTCTAAGTCATGGATATCTTCCATGTCTCCTAATCAGTTTATTTCCCTTACTGCTGCTAAGTCACTTCAGTCATGTCCGACTCTGTGTGACCCCATAGAGGGCAGCCCACCAGGCTTCCCCGTCCCTGGCAAGAACACTGGAGTGGGTTGTCATTTCCCTTAGAGTTCTTAAAAAAATGTTTGGCTAAGCCCAGTTAGGTCATGGATGGAGCTTTGTGACATTGTACAGGAGACACAGATAGAGACCATCCCCATGGAAAGGAAATGCACAAAAGCAAAATGACTGAGGAGGCTTTAAAATAGCTCTGAAAAGAGAAGCGAGGAGCAAAGGAGAAAAGCAAAGATATAAGCATCTGAAAGCAGAGTTCCAAAGAATAACAAGGAGAGATAAAGCCTTCCTCACTGAACAAAGCAAAGAAATAGAGGAAAACAAGAGAATGAGAAAGACTAGAGATCTCTTCAAGAAAATTAGAGATACTAAGGGAACACACTTTTCCAAATAGGAAAAGGAGTACATCAAGGCTGTATATTGTCACCCTGCTTATTTAACTTATATGTAGAGTACATCATGAGAAATGCTGGACTAGAAGTAACACAAGCTGGAATCAAGATTGCTGGGAGGAATATCAAGAACCTCAGATATGCCAGTGACACCACCCTTATGACAGAAAGTGAAGAGGAAGGTAAAAAGCCTCTTGATGAAAGTGAAAGTGGAGAGTGAAAAAGTTGGCTTAAAGCTCAACATTCAGACAACTAAGATCATGGCATCCGGTCTGATCACTTCATGGGAAATAGATGGGGAAACAGTGGAAACAGTATCAGACTTTATTTTTTGGGGCTGCAAAATCACTGCAGATGGTGATTGCAGCCATGAAATTAAAAGACGCTTACTCCTTGGAAGAAAAGTTATGACCAACCTAGGTAGCACTTTCAAAAGCAGAGACATTACTTTGCTGACTAAGGTCTGTCTAGTCAAGGCTATGGTTTTTCCTGTGGTCATGTATGGATGTGAGAGTTGGACTGTGAAGAAAGCTGAGCACTGAAGAATTGATGCTTTTGAACTGTGGTGTTGGAGAAGACTCTTGAGAGTCCCTTGGACTGCAAGGAGATCAACCAATCCATTCTGAAGGAGATCAACCATAAGATTTCTTTGGAAGGAATGATGCTAAAGCTGAAACTCCAGTACTTTGGCCACCTTATGTGAAGAGTTGACTCATTGGAAAAGACTCTGATGTTGGGAGGGATTGGGGGCAGGAGGAGAAGGGGATGACCAAGGATGAGATGGCTGGATGGCATCACTGACTCGATGGACATGACTCTGAGTGAAGTTCGGGAGTTGGTGATGGACAGGGAGGCCTGGCGTGTTGCAATTCATGGGGTCACAAAGAGTCGGACACCACTGAGCGACTGAACTGAACTGAAGGGAACATTTCATGCAAAGATGGGCTCGATAAAGGACAGAAATGGTATGGACCTGACAGAAGCAGAAGATATTAAGAAGAGGTGGCAAGATTACACAGAAGAACTGTACAAAAAAGAGCTTCATGACCAAGATAATCACGATGGTGTGATCACTCACCTAGAGCCAGACATCCTGGAATGTGAAATCAGGTGGGCCTTAGGAAGCATCACTACAAGCAAAGCTAGTGGAGGTGATGGAATTCCAGTTGAGCTCTTTCAAATCCTGAAAGATGATGCTGTGATAGTGCTGCACTCAATATGCCAGCAAATTTGGAAAACTCAGCAGTGGCCACAGGACTGGGAAAGGTCAGTTTTCATTCCAATCCCAAAGAAAGGCAATGCCAAAGGATGCTCAAACTACCACACAGTTGCACTCATCTCACACGCTAGTAAAGTAATGCTCAAAATTCTCCAAGCCAGGCTTCAGCAGTATGTGAACCACGAACTTCCAGATGTTCAAGCTGGTTTTAGAAAAGGCAGAGGAACCAGAGATCAAATTGCCAGCATCCACTGGATCATGGAAAAAGCAAGAGAGTTCCAGAAAAACATCTATTTCTGCTTTATTGACTATGCCAAAGCCTTTGACTGTGTGGGTCACAATCAACTGTGGAAAATTCTTCAAGAGATGGGAATACCAAACCACCTGACCTGCCTCTTGAGAAACCTGTATGCAGGTCAGGAAGCAACAGTTCGAACTGGACATGGAACAACAGACTGGTTTCAAATAGGAAAAGGAGTACGTCAACGCTGTATATTGTCACCCTGGCTATTTAACTTATATGCAGAGTACATCATAAGAAATACTGGGCCAGAAGAAGAACAAGCTGGAATCAAGATTGCCACGAAAAATATCAATAACCCCAGATATGCAGATAACACCACCCTTATGGCAGAAAGTGAAGAGGAACTAAAAAGCCTCTTGATGAAAGTGAAAGAGGAGAGTGAAAAAGTTGGCTTAAAGCTCAACATTCAGAAAATGAAGAGCATAGCATCTGGTCCCATCACTTCACAGGAAATAGATGGGGAAACAGTGGAAACAGTGTCAGACTTTATTTTGGGGGGCTCCAAAATCACTTCAGATGGTGATTGCAGCCATGAAATTAAAAAGACATTTACTCCTTGGAAGAAAAGTTATGACCAACCTAGATAGCATATTCAAAAGCAGAGACATTACTTTGCCAACAACAGTCTGTCTAGTCCAGGCTATGGTTTTTCTAGTGGTCATGTATGGATGTAAGAGTTGGACTCTGAAGAAAGCTGAGCACCGAAGAACTGATGCTTTTGAACTGTGGTGTTGGAGAAGACGCTTGAGAGTCCCTTGGACTGCAAGGAGATCCAACCAGTCCATTCTGAAAGAGATTAGCCCTGGGATGTCTTTGGATGGAATGATGCTGAAGCTGAAACTCCAGTACTTTGGCCACCTCATGCGAAGAGTTGACTCATTGGAAAAAGATTCTGATGCTGGGAGGGATTGGAGGCAGGAGGAGAAGAAAACTACAGAGGATGAGATGGCTGGATGCCATCACTGACTCGATGGACGTGAGTCTGTGTGAACTCCGGGAGTTGATGATGGACTGGGAGGCCTGGCGTGCTGTGATTCATGGGGTCGCAAAGAGTCGGACACGACTGAGTGACTGAACTGAACTGAACTGACGAGATGGATGTTTGTTGGCAAAGTAATGTCTCTGCTTTTGAATATGCTATCTAGGTTGGTCATAACTTTCCTTCCAAGGAGTAAGCAAGGGTCTTTTAATTTCATGGCTGCAATCACCATCTGCAGTGATCATGAGCCTAAAAATATAAAGTCTGATACTGTTTCCCCATCTATTTCCCGTGAAGTGATGGGACCGGATGCCATGCTCTTCGTTTTCTGAATGTTGAGCTTTAAGCCAACTTTTTCACTCTCCTCTTTCACTTTCATCAAGAGGCTTTTTACCTTCCTCTTCACTTTCTGCCATAAGGGTGGTGTCATCTGCATATCTGAGGTTATTGATATTTCTCCCAGCAATCTTGATTCCAGCTTGTGCTTCTTCTGGCCCAGCGTTTCTCATGATGTACTCTGCACAGAAGTTAAATACACAGGGTGAAAATATATATCCTTGACGTACTCCTTTTCCTATTTGAAACCAGTCTGTTGTTCCATGTCCAGTTCGAACTGTTGCTTCCTGACCTGCATACAGGTTTCTCAAGAGGCAGGTCAGGTGGTTTGGTATTCCCATCTCTTGAAGAATTTTCCACAGTTGATTGTGACCCACACAGTCAAAGGCTTTGGCATAGTCAATAAAGCAGAAATAGATGTTTTTCTGGAACTCTCTTGCTTTTTCCATGATCCAGTGGATGCTGGCAATTTGATCTCTGGTTCCTCTGCCTTTTCTAAAACCAGCTTGAACATCTGGAAGTTCGTGGTTCACATACTGCTGAAGCCTGGCTTGGAGAATTTTGAGCATTACTTTACTAGCGTGTGAGATGAGTGCAACTGTGTGGTAGTTTGAGCATCCTTTGGCATTGCCTTTCTTTGGGATTGGAATGAAAACTGACCTTTCCCAGTCCTGTGGCCACTGCTGAGTTTTCCAAATTTGCTGGCATATTGAGTGCAGCACTATCACAGCATCATCTTTCAGGATTTGAAAGAGCTCAACTGGAATTCCATCACCTCCACTAGCTTTGCTTGTAGTGATGCTTCCTAAGGCCCACCTGATTTCACATTCCAGGATGTCTGGCTCTAGGTGAGTGATCACACCATCGTGATTATCTTGGTCATGAAGATCTTTTTTGTACAGTTCTTCTGTGTATTCTTGCCACCTCTTCTTAATATCTTCTGCTTCTGTCAGGTCCATACCATTTCTGTCCTTTATTGAGCCCATCTTTGCATGAAATGTTCCCTTGGTATGTCTAATTTTCTTGAAGAGATCTCTAGTCTTTCCCATTATGTTGTTTTCCTCTATTTCTCTGCATCGATCACTGAGGAAGGCTTTCTTATCTCTTCTTGCTATTCTCTGGAACTCTGCATTCAGATGCTTATATCTTTCCTTTTCTCCTTTGCTTTTCACTTCTCTTCTTTTCACAGCTATTTGTAAGGCCTCCTCAGACAGCCATTTTGCTTTTTTGCATTTCTTTTCCATGGGGATGGTCTTGATCCCTGTCTCCTGTACAGTGTCACAAACCTCATTCCATAGTTCATCAGGCACTCTATCTATCAGATCTAGGCCCTTAAATCTATTTCTCACTTCCACTGTATAATCATAAGGGATTTGATTTAGGTCATACCTGAATGGTCTAGTGGTTTTCCCTACTTTCTTCAATTTAAGTGTGAATTTGGCAATAAGGAGTTCATGATCTGAGCCACAGTCAGCTCCTGGCCTTGTTTTTGTTGACTGTATAGAGCTTCTCCATCTTTGGCTGCAAAGAATATAATCAATCTGATTTCGGTGTTGACCATCTGGTGATGTCTATGTGTAGAGTCTTCTCTTGTGTTGGATTACTGTGTTATTGAATGGTTTGCCTTGGAATTGAACAGAGATCATTTGTCATTTTTGAGATTGCATCCAAGTACTGCATTTCGGACTCTTTTGCTGACTATGATGGCTACTCCATTGCTTCTAAGGGATTCCTGCCCGCAGTAGTAGGTATAATGGTCATCTGAGTTAAATTCACCCATTCTAGTCCATTTTAGTTCACTGATTCCTAGAATGTTGACATTCACTCTTGCCATCTCCTGTTTGAGCACTTCTAATTTGCCTTGATTCATGGACCTGACATTCAGGTTCCTAATGCAATATTGCTCTTTACAGCATCGCACCTTGCTTCTGTCACCAGTCACATCCACAACTGGGTATTGTTTTTGCTTTGGAGCCTTCTTTCTTTCTGGAGTTATTTCTCCACTGATCTCCATTAGCATATTGGGCACCTACTGACCTGGGGAGTTCCTCTTTCAGTATCCTATCATTTTGCCTTTTCATACTGTTCATGGAGTTCTCAAGGCAAGAATACTGAAGTGGTTTGCCATTCCCTTCTCCAGTGAACCACATTGTGTCAGACCTCTCCACCATGCCCACCCGTCTTGGGTAGCCCCACAGGGCATGGCGTCTGAGCTCAGGGGCGGTGGCCGAAAGTGTCAGGCTGCGGCTGCACAGGAGCAGCCCAGAGGAGCTACTCCCGCCCACAGCCAGGGTTGGCTGCTGGGAGGAGCTGCCCCACATCCAAGGAGCGGTGGCTGTGCAGGCACCAGAGGGCCTAGAGGAGCTATTCCACATTCAAGGTTGGGAGGAGCATTGGTGAGGAGATACCCCTCGTCCAAGGTAAGAGAAACCCAAGTAAGACGATAGGTGTAGCAAGAGGGCATCAGAGGGCAGACACAGTGAAACCATAATCATACTAGGACCACAGCCTTGTCTAACTCAGTGGAACTAAGCCATGCTGTCTAGTCAAGGCTATGGTTTTTCCAGTGGTCATGTATGAATGTGAGAGTTGGACTGTGAAGAAGGCTGAGCACTGAAGAATTGATGCTTTTGAACTGTGGTGTTGGAGAAGACTCTTGAGAGTCCCTTGGACTAGCAAGGAGATCCAACCAGTTCATTCTAAAGGAGATCAGTCCTGGGTGTTCATTGGAGGGACTGATGCTGAAGCTGAAACTCCAATACTTTGGCCACCTCACGTGAAGAGTTGATTCATTGGAAAAGACTCTGATGCTGGGAGGGATTGAGGGCAGGAGGAGAAGGGGATGACAGAGGATGAGATGGCTGGATGGCATCACTGACTCAATGGACACAAGTCTGAGTGAACTCCAGGAGTTGGTGATGGACAG
Organism: Oryx dammah; assembly: GCF_014754425.2. Classification (NCBI taxonomy): domain Eukaryota; kingdom Metazoa; phylum Chordata; class Mammalia; order Artiodactyla; family Bovidae; genus Oryx; species Oryx dammah. The sequence continues at coordinate 41,114,705 of NW_024070187.1, read as the reverse complement.
GGAGGCCTGGTGTGCTGTGATTCATGGGGTCGCAAAGAGTCGGACACGACTGAGCAACTGAACTGAACTGAATTAGGTCATAATAAATATACTTTGGCTTTCCCTAAACTTTGATTCCCATAGTGATCTGAGAAATTAGAAAACTGACAGGAGAAGCTGGTATAAAGAAATTATTCTACTTCCAGTGATGAATGGTAAGAATTAGCCCTTATGTAGAACTTACTGTGTACCCAAGTATGTATCTACAATGAAATATTACTTAGCCAGTAAAAGAATGAAATAATGCCATTTGCAGTGACATGGGTGTTACCATACTTAGTGTAGTAAGTTAGAAAAGAAAAATAGCATATACTGTCACTTATATATGGAATCTAAAAAAAAACAACTGATACAAATGAACTTACAGAAACCGACTCATTAACTTGGAGAATGAATTTATAGTTACCAGGCAGGAAGGGTGGCAGGGGTGGGATAGATTGGGAGTATGGGATTGGCATGCAGACACTTCTATATTTAAAATAAAATGCCTTTACATGAAAAGAAAAGGCAAAAATGTGGTGGTTTACATACATTGACTCCCTCAGTCCTCTGAACAATTCCATCCATAGTTTATTACTATTGTCCCTGTTTTATAGGAAGCTGAAGCATAGAGAGATGAGGTGAGGTAGCCAAAGCAGTAAGTGCCAAGACTGTACTGACCAGTAAGTGACCAAGCTGGGGCTTGAAGTTGCACTGTCTATCTCCTGAGCTTCTGGTCTTGGCCATGTGCTATTATTTTTCCCTTGGGTAACAGGAGAAGTCATCCACACATTTTTGCTCAGTGTCTTTGCTCAGGATTTCTTCTTCCTAAAAGTCCTCCTCAGAGTCTTTCCTGCCAAGGTTAAATTCAGTTATCACCTCCTCTGTAAAGCCTTACCTAATTCCTCCTAGCTTCACTGTTCTTTTGTCTCCCCTTAGTCATGACATTTGTCACTTGGTGTTATTGTCACTGAATACTCATCTGTCTCAACTGAAGTATATCCACTCCTTGAGAAAGGACATGTTGTAATTTTTATATATTTTTATATTTGTGGTGACTGGAGAAGACATGGTACCCAGTAAGGAATCTTATTGTATTGGACATGTATGAATGAAGATGTTTAGAGATTCTTGTACATAAGTAAGAGTAGATTTTAAGTTTCTTTTAATCCTATATTATTTAGTGTCAATCTCTGGACTTCCCTGGTGGCTCAGACGGTAAAGCGTCTGTCTACAATGTGGGAGACCCGGGTTCGATCCCTGGGTTGGGAAGATCCCCTGCAGAAGGAAATGGCAATCCACTCCAGGACTATTGCCTGGAAAATCCCATGGACAGAGGAGCCTGGTAGGCTACAGTCCATGGGGTTGCAAAGAGTCGGACACGACTGAGCGACTTCACTTCACTTCTGGTCTGATAGGTAATATTTTTATTGGATGTTAACTAGATATTTTAGATACTTTATATCTGGGTCCCTGTTCATTTTAAAGCATTGTTGGAATGACAGACTGGATAACCTTGACTTAGATAAATTTAAGAAACTCCCTGATAACTCAGTTAGTAAAGAATACACTTGTAAATGGAGACTCCCGTTTGATTCCTGGGATGGGAAGATCTGCTGGAGAAGAGATAGGCTACCCATTCCAGTATTCTTGGGCTTTCCTTGTTGCTCAGCTGGCAAAGAATTCCCCTGCAAAGCGGGAGACCTGGATTCAATTCCTGGGTTGGGAAGATCCCCTGGAAAAGGGAAAGGCTACCCATTCCAGTATTCTGGCCTAGAGAATTCCATGGACTGTATAGTCCATGGAGTCACAAAGAGTCAGACGTGACTGAATGACTTTCACTTTCACTTTGATCTTGAGCCTGTTGTTTCTGAATCTTAATTAGTTACATTTCTCAGTGAATCAGCAGTGGCCCATGGGTTATTAAATGGTAAAATAAATGGTTTGGTGTAACTCCTTTAGGAATGTGACAGAGTGTCTACATTTCTCATATTTCATTAGACAACATTATATTCCAGTAATTGCCTAATCTGAAATAATGACATTATGTGCAAATTATGTGCAACTCCATCCATTGATGTTTCTCTGAACACTTAGGCTATTAGGCTTCTTTTAATTATTTTTTCTGCACCAGAGTCCTCACTGTTTTCTCCGCTACTGCTCTGGGTATTCATGACTGAACAAATCAATTATTAAAATGGAAGCATACTCCTTTTGTGCATTGCCTGGATGTCTTAACAATCTCATTATTTGATGAGTGACTTGTAGAAGTATTTAGCTCATCCTGTTTGGCAGATGTCACATGCTCACCATGAATAATGAAAGTAGTCTCTGGTACTGAGAGGACTGTGTTCTCAATGGTTTTACTCTGATTGTAGTACTGCCAGGGGTGAAAAGGTTCTGTTTTAATCAAAGCTGTGTTTTGGCTCAAAAGTATTATTTGACCTTGATAACCAGTTCCACAGAATACACTTACAAGGTTAAAAAAATGAAAAGAGAAAGATTCACATCAGGTCAAGGTTGGTTGTAGTTGATATTTGCCTAACAATTCGTCTCATATCATTCTTCTAGCTTATGATACAATAAATGAACCATTTGGTGGAGGAAAGGTCAATGCTGTATTCAGTTTCCTACTGCAGGTGAGCTTCCAACTAGGGACTTAATTTAAAGAGGATTTTAATAAAGAGAGGTACTTTATAAACTTCTAGGTCAACATAGTACATTGAAGGAATTACTCCTGCCTGTGGCATTCACTTATGTTCTAAAAAAGAAAACTTCAGACCTGGGCTCAATGACCATGTTGAGAGGCTTCGGCTTCCTATGAATTCTTGACTTCTGAATTGTGTTTTTATAGTCTGCATTTCCAAAAGCCTCTCAAGCATGGGCATCTCTCAGGGTTCTCACGATACTCTGCAGCAAGTACAATCATTGTGTGCTTCATATGTGGTTTGAATGGCCTTTTTCTTATACACCCTATTGGAAAGACTTTGGGACAGATATTGTATCCTGCTAACACTGTATTTGTAGCACCTAGCACAGTCCGTGGGCCATTGTAATCATTAGAAAGGGGCTACTGAATTGCTTTGTTATTGATTACTAATATTCTGCTTAGTTGCTTAGTCGTGTCTGGCTCTTTGCAACTCCATGGACTGTAGACTGCCAGGCTCCTCTGTCCTTGGGGATTCTTCAGGCAAGAATACTGGAGTGGGTTGCCATGCCCTTTCCAAGGGATCTTCCCAAACCAGGGATTGAACCCAGGTCTCCCGCATTGCAGGTGGACTGTTTACCACCTGAGCCACCAGGAAAGCCCCTTGGTTAGTAACAATGAAGCAGATCTTACTGACGCATTCATTTCCACAAAATACAAGAATTCCAGCTCATTTCAAATTCAAACCCATTGTTTCCTGGGATGACCTGGAGGCATTGCATTTAAGCTCCTAATCATTTTATTTTTCTTCTCCGTAGTCTCACCATGACTCAGCTGATGTCCAAGTCAACAGCATGTTTTCAATTCCCTGCAAAGTCACAAACCTTCTAAGTAGTAACGTAGGGCTATGTTTCTGAGGCTATTCACAGTGCTTAAGACTTGCCACATCTCTTTGGAAGTGGAGAGAGCATCTCTTTGCTCCACTTTGGCATCCTGCAATTGAAGATAAACCAAAACATCTCACATCTTTCACAAAGCATCATCACATCTCACAAAATTCCCCCAAACAACAGCTCTTCATCCACCTGAGGTTCTTATCCCTATCCTTGTTGGATATGTGTTCATGGTGCTGGGCTGGATCCTAATGTCTGGTTCCAGTCCCAGGCTCTGTTTTCTGTTTCTGTTCTGACCTCACCCCATGCATCAGCTTAAATATGTCCCTTTTTCTTCAGCCTAAAATAAAATTTTATTTCCTTCTTTGCAACTTTCATTCATGCTGTCATTTATTTACCAGGTAGCTATTAGATGAATATTATCTACCAAGAACTATAATAAATTCTGGGCATAAATTGAAGAACAAAATAAATGAAATTTATATCTCTATGGAGTTTATAGTGCCATTCAATTGGATGCCCAGATATGTGTTAATCCCACTTAAGATCTAATTTGGACCCAGGTGACAGGTTCTGAAGCAAGACACATGTTCCTGTCTTTCTTGCTAGACCTTAGCACCCAGAAAACCTCTTCCCTATGTTTTGCTTAATTAGGACAAGGCATAGATTATGCAATTTGAGGATTTGTGAACATATTAGGAAGAGACAGAGTGAGAAAGAATGAAGCTTAGTAGAAGGACCTTATTTTAGGCAAAGGAGACAAGAAAAAATGAATGTGTAGGGACATAAGAAAGACACTATTTGATTTTCTGGTTAGCAATAATGGTCTCTTGAAAATACCCAAGCAATATGGGAAATAGAGGTAGTCTCAAACCAGCACCAAGGAGACAGTGAGGGAGTGGTACTTGGGGGAAAAAAAAATAACTGAAAGGACTGGACTTCAGGGATCAACTCCAAGGTAAAATCAGTCTCTGTGGAATGACTGGTTAAATCTGTCCAAGATCTTACATAGCTGGATGAGCTGTCTGAGGAAGAAGATAAAGCTAATAGAATGAATTTTAATTTTCTGCAAGCAAAGCCTAAATTCCTGAAATATTTTGTTTAAAAAAAGCCCAGTACTTGAAAGCAAGGTGACCTTTTTGCCAACTGCCCCAGTCAGTTATGGAGAGACACCATTTCTGAAGAGTGACTCATCAGGGAGAAAGGTGATAAATAGCTGTAAACAATGAACAGGAAAGATGCTCACATGTGAGCTGGCAGTGCTCCCCAGGAACTGAAGTAGGAGATCCAAGAGGAGGAGCTTCTTTGAAAATGTCCTGTTGTAACTACTAACATTTTCCTCTCTTGAAAGCCTGTTGCTCATGTGGGAAGATGGAAAGATCAATCAACTAAAATGCAGGAGACAAACCTGAATGACATCAAGGGTTGAATATTTCCTACAGTTGACTCTTGGAAGCCTCTCAGCTCACTGAACACTCTAAGTAGTAGGCCATGGCCCAAGGCCATGAGCCATCAGTCAAACTTCCTAATGGCCATGTCACTGAAGGGAAGCATTATGTGGAACTCAGTGCCAAGAATATTCTTTATGCAAATAAAATATATAATCAAGGATAGCCACTTATCGGAAAGATCTCAGGATAATATTCGCCCCAGATAAATTTTTGTTGGTGCTGTTAAACTTTAAAGCAATGTTTTGGTCTAACATCAATCTTTAAGTTTTTCATTTTTGAAGAAGAAAAACATTATAGAGTGCCTTAACAGATCAGGCTTCCCTGGTGGCTCAGAGGTTAAAACGTCTGCCTCCAATGTGGGAAACCCGGGTTCGATCCCTGGGTCAGGAAGATTCCCTGGAGAAGGAAATGGCAACCCATTCCAGTATTCTTGCCTGGAGAATCCCATGGACAGAGGAGCTTGGTAGGCTACAATCCACGGGGTCACAAAGAGTCGGACACGACTGAGTGACTTCACTTTAACAGATCAGGTACTACAGAGAATATAACACATATAAATCTTGGGACCCCACATGACTCAATGCATATAATTACAGTAAAGCAACAAATCTCAACTACTTAATGGTAATAGAAACTTTTCACTGACTTAGCTCAACATGTTAAGGTGCCAACAAAACAGTTTTATTCTTTCTCCCATTGTTCTTTCGTATTTGTTCTGTGGGCTGTTATCTTTCTTCCCCTGTCCAGGAATGAAAACTTAGACACATTCCAGAGCTTTTCATCCTCTTTAGTTCTAAGAACAACCTTGTTTCAGTAAATAAAGTGTTAGTCATCCATATATTAATCAAAACTCTCATCTAGTAACACACATAGAGCTACTCGCCTCCCACCAGCGTGTACTGCTTCAGGTCTAGAAGCCTTACTGTGGAGGAGACAGGCAGCTGGCGTCTTCATCTCTGATTATATCCTTGCCTTCTCAGTAGCTGGGTTCAGGGAGAGAGGGGAGGAGGAGAGAAGCATCACAGCCTTTTGTGGCTGGGTGGTCACCATCTGTCATTAGCTTTTCTGCATTTCTGGGAGATTAGAATTGACTCATTCTTTCAGCACCTGTACTGTGCTTCTCAGAGAATCTTCCTGTGGCATAATAAAAAATAAATATATGGGCATCCCAGGGGGCTCAGATGATAAAGACTCTACCTGCAATGCAGAAGAATCAGGCTTAATCCCTGGATTGGGAAGATCCCCTGGAGAAGGAAATGGAAAACCACTTCAGTATTCTTATGTGGGAAGATCCCATGGACAGAAGAACCTGGCAGGCTACAGTCCATGGGGTCGCAAAGAGTCAGATACGACATAGCAAATAAATCACGTCTTCCCAGTTTCTGACACACAGCTCCTGAAACCCTTGTAATCTCTGACATAATGAGTGTCCTGTGTATGCCAATAAGATGATATGTTGGGGACCCATAGATAGCTTTAGATTGGGACTTGTTGTCAGACAGTCCAAATTGTAATTAGAGACTTGGAATTTTTAGCTCTGAGATAGAGTTCAGCCACCATTGATCAATGAGTCAGTCAGCAATGTTTACTAATGACACCTTTGTACAAGTGCCTGAACAACAGAGTTCAGAGAATTTACGGTTCATGAGAACAGTCTCTTCCATTGGACTCTTCCTGAGTTGTGTTCTTTATAATGAAAAGGTGGTAGTAAGTAGAGTGCTTTCCTGAGTACTGTGTCATTCTAGTGAATGATTAAACCTGAGGAGGGTTGGAGGAACCTTTGAATTTGTAGTCGGCTGGGCACATATGTGGGCAGCACACCTCATTTATGTTGACATCTGAAGTGGGAGCAGTTTGGGGGGGACTGAGACTTTAAAAGTGTGGAGTCTGACACACTCACACTTGCTTGTGCAGTCTTGCTTAGTCCAGGACAGGGCCTTATGTGGAGTGAGATGAAGATAGGCTGTGGACCAGGAAGCCAGTACTCTTCCCTCTCGTGCTCTCTGTTCTGGGATAGAACTTCCAGGAGCCAAGAATCCTAATTATAACCTGGCCATCCTGGTTTATACTTGTCAAATTAGGGAAGTATGATATGTTTTATTTATTGTTTTTTTTGGCTTGATTTATATTACAGTGGGGCTTCCCAGGTGGTACTAGTGGTAAAGAAGCCGCCTGCCAATGTAGGAGATGTAAGACAAGCAGTTCGATCCCTGGGTCAGGAAGATCCTATCTAAAAGGGCATGAAAACTGACTCCAGTGTTCTTCTGTAGAGAATCCCATGGACAGAGGAGCCTGGAGGGCTCTGGTCCGTAGCGCGTCACAAAGAGTCGGACAGGACTGAAGCGACTTTGCACACATACTCCAATACTTTGGCCACCTGATGTGAAGAGCCAACTCAATGGAAAAGACCCTGATGCTGGGAAGGATTGAGGGCATGAGAAAAAGGGGGCAACAGAGGATGATAAAGTTGGATGGCGTCACTGACTCAATGGACTTGAGTTTGAGCAAACTATGGGAGTTAGTAAAGGACAGGGAAGCCTGGCATGCTGTAGTTCATGGTGTCGCAAAGAGTCAGACATGACTTAGTGACTGAACAACAACAAATACATTCTAAATTGAGACTATGGGCTTTCCATGTGACTGTCACCCTAGGGGCACACAAGTTTGGGATGTGCCTGGCTGTGAATTCTATTTTCTTATTTAGTTTGGCCTTAAAGGATCTTCTGTGGAAGAGCCTTACAGAAACTGGACACCAATTTCACAAAGCTATTTTCCCTTGCTCCTTTTTTAATGTAAATAGATTATAGCAGGCATCACTTTATAGCCTTTTTTCCTGTAGCACCTTATTTAATATCACCTAATATGGCATATGATATATTTATGTATTATGTTTATTTTTTATTGCTTGTTTTCCTATCCCCTGTTCACTGTCCTGTATTATCCCTATTTCCATTAGAATCTTACTTCTGTGAGAATGTCCCAAGAATCAGAACAGTGCTTGGAGCATAGTAGGCATAAAACAAATATTTATGGAATAAAGGAATATATATACACATATATATGAACAGAAATAAAGTAAAATGAATGTTAGGTACTTACTCTTTAACTGATAAGATTTGGTGATTTTCATTTATCAACTATAACTTTACATATTTTATAATTTCCTATAGTAAATCCATCTAGTGTAATAATAAAGTAATATAGTGAGTATGTTAAATTACAATGAATCTTCCTTATCTTTAAACACTTACATTTCTTGAATAATGAATATTGTTATGTACATGTAGTAGCAGATGATAAAATGAATCTGTGATTCTAACAGCTTCAGTTGTGAATGATTTGGTGTTTCTCACAATTCTCCCCAGGGCCTTTGTAGCTGATGCCATCATGAGTGTTTCCCACATGAGACAGGTATTTGTGTCCTACTCTCTACCTCCCTTTTACTTTTGTGTTTGTACCTTGGTTGCAGCTATTCTGGCTGGTTTTTCCTTGTATGCCAGCCATGAGCACATATACTACAGAACACACCTGTTTTGTGCTCAGAACATAGGCAGAGGTAATAAACCAAACCAAATCAAATTTCTTGTCAAATACTTCATCTGTGCTCAGTTCACATAATGAAAAGATGGTTCTCTTTTCAGAGTATACAAGCCAATTGAGGTGTCAGTTTTTTAAAAGTTGTCTTAAAATATAAGGGTGATAGAGTGGACAACAGCATATAATGTACTTAAAAATAACCGTGTCTTTGGTGATATGAAATCACCTAAATGAATATATTACTCACAGTTAGAAAGCTGTGATTCTGTGTGTGCACTGGGGGTGAGCAAAGTCATGATCTTGATTATTTTTGAATGTCAAGTACTGGGCTCTTTTGAAACACCCTCATTTTTGGTGTTGTTTGAAATAAACAAGCATGGATCCAAGTCCAGGCCATCTGTCTGAGATGGTCATCTGTTTTTTGACCATCATAAGCTAGTATTTACAGCCAGCACAACAATTATTTTACTTTAACTATCGTGTTATATGAAGTTTCCCTGGTAGCTCAGATGGTGAAGAATCTGCTTTCAATACAGGAAATCTGGGTTCAGTTCTTGGCTCGGGAAGATCTCCTGGAGAAGGGAATGGCAGCCCACTCCAGTATTCTTGCCTGGAGAATCCTGTGGACAGAGGAGTCTGGAAGGCTACAGTCCCCGGGGTTGCAGAGTTGGACACAACTGAGTAACTGACAACAACGATGATGTTATATAGAGGTGAAACCAAATTTACGTTGTCTTTGTCTTAGAAACATATTACAGACACACCATTATTATTTAAACTTTTCTGCATTTTTTTATCCATTGCTGTTTCAAGAAACAAACATAGGTTTCCATATGCTTTCTAGGATATTTTCTAGTAAGCAGGTGAAAATTTTTGTTTCAGAAATCTCAGTTCCAGTTTTAATGGAAACATGTAATTCAAACTGAATTGAAAACCAAAACTCTAGCATTTTACTCATGTGAGGATATTATTCAGCCTCATGTCATTCTAGAAAAGTTATGAGATTAAAAAGTTTGTAAGCCTAGCCCACAAATCACCTCCTTTATGAAACTGACTGTTGTACATGTACATGTAGTTCTTTCCTCATGTGAAAGAAGCATGTCTTTTTAAAAAACTCTGTAACGTGACCAGATCTTTAGTAGATGTTCTATGTAGAGTAAAAAGAAAACAAACCAATTTCTATTCTCTAAGAGCTTATGTGCAGAGTCACTAAACACACACATACAAATGCATATATTTTTCTATTACAGAGTGGATGAGTGTTATGAAAATACTGGCAGGTGGCATAATTAAAATATTGACCCCTCTAAGGAGGAGTCTTGGGGCGTGTGGAGGAGGTGGGCCTGGTGGAGCCACATTTGAGGCTGATGGAACCACATTCAAGGCTGAGGCCCTGAGTTCTTGAGGCCTACACTGCTTGGCTGGTTTGAAATTTTGAGAGAAGTTCAGTGTGGCTGCTCTATCCAAGAGAGTAGTTTGGATTTTGTGGGGTGGATCTTTTCAGAACATTCCAGGGGTAAATCTGTCAAATGCTGTGTGGAGAAACACTGGGGTAGAGAATTGAGCTGTGTTTTCTTTGGGAGTGTGCTGATTGCATTTCTATAACTGCATGTCAACTGTTTTGTCATGGTTCATATAGCAGGAATAGGGGTGCCTGGAGGTTGATTCAGATCTTTGCAAATGTGTTCTGTGATTCAGTCACATTGATTAATATTTTTTCAGTGCCTGTTATGTGCTTGGTGCTGCTGAAGTCCTACTAATGATATTAATATTAACAATAACAATGATGGCTAACAATTATACAGTTTTACTGTGTACTATAATAAGTCATTGGTGTTTGTGTAGTTTTACTAGGTGCTAGAAATAGTTCTTAGTATTACATTTAATTTTTTCTATATCCTCTCTCTCTTTGTTTTTTTTTTTTCCTGCTGCACATCTTGCAGAATATTAGTTCCCCAACCAGGCACTGAATCAGGACCCATGGCAGTGACAGCACTGAATACCAACCATTGGACCACCATGGAATTCATAAAATTACATTTATTAACTCTTTTGATCTTATATCAAACTTATGAGGCAAGTACTCTTATTATCCCCTTTCATAGATGAAGAAAATGAGACAGAGAGTTTAAGTAATTTCCCCAAGTTCACGCAACCTTAGAAAGCAGCGGAGCTGAATCTGAACTCACGTGTTCTCTTTCCTGTGGCCAGGCTTTTATCCGCTATGCTGTATTGCACTGCGATTTTATTTCCAGCACTAGAGAGTGGAAGACACCAACAAAACTGACTATACGTAAAGAAGAGTAAAGTGCCATTAATTCTGATTTTGGAAAGGTGGAGGGTTGGCAGGAGGCTTGGGGTGATAGGAGAGGAATCTGATAATTTTGTTCAGTCGCTGTCATGTCCGAGTCTTTGCAGCCTCATAGACTGCAGCACACCAGGCTTCCCTGTCCTTCACTGTGTCTCAGTGTTTGCTCAAACTCATGTCTGTTGGGTCCGTGATGCCATCCAACCATCTCATCCTCTGTCATCCCCTTCTCCTCCTGCCCTCAACTGTTAATGCTTGGTCTATATAAATTATAGTTAGCTCCCAACTAAAGGGAATTTAAGAAGCGGGCTCAACTGAGGACTAGGGCATGTTCTAGATCAAGGTCAGACCTTGTGGTCAGGGTCAGACAGCCCTACTGTGCTACATGGACACTGAAGACAGAGTTCATGCCTACCACAAGGTGTACACAGAGTAAGGGGTGTTGGGTAATTGGCAGGAACCAAGACTTCCCCTTCCTTGATAAGTAGTTGGGTAACAACCTTGGCACTTCGTCCTGCATGCTGATTGCTGCTGATGACCAGTGATGAGCAAATATATGCCAGCATCTGTGCTGAGGCCTGGTATCAATTATTAACAATATCTTCTGCATCTGCTATAATTATCCCCACAACCACCTTCCACATAGCAGTTTATACAGTATTGAAAAAAGTTTCCTATATATTATATCATTTTAATGCCTAAAAATGGATTTATTTTGCCCTCATTTTTGTAAAAACTATTTTGCTTTTGCCAGAAATAGTGTATGTTTACAATTTAAAAAATGGCACTATTAAGTTTATAATGAAAAATAAGTGTCTTCACTCCCTCTTTCCAATTTCCACCTCTATAGAAGTAATTAGTTTTAACTTATTTTTAGCTGTTGCTTTTGGCACATAGCCTCATATATCTAAGTAATCTGCTTACATTGCTATTTCTTGATTTTTCCATTTTAAATATTATCCACTGACTTCTTATAGCAGAAGATGAGCATTTAACTTTTTAACCCTCTCCTTCCTCCCTTCTCCCACATTCTCACGTGTACACTTCCATCTTCCCTAGACTGCCAATTCAGTTAAATGATACCTTTTGGCTATATCAATGTTTTTATTTTATTACTATGAAATTTAAATATAATTCAAAAAATTTTAATTTATTATACCGTGCATATTGTTATGTATCACTTCTTTTCTTGTACAATTCTGCTTGGAGGAAATTTTACTTTTTACTTAATTTTTTCTGAATCTATCACTCATTAATTTCTGAACTTTTGAACAAACTTGAAAGTTGTTGTTAATACATTTATACTTATTGAGCAGTACATCTTTTTTTATACCTTGCAGGGACTCATCCCTGCAACCTCCGATCCTCTTTTTAGACTATCAATTGGCTGATATTGTAGACTTGCTGCATCTGGGATCCTACTGTTGTTATCTCCTGAGAACTCCCTTTCTTCTGAGTTGGCTCCTTGGGTTCTTGCATCTCACTTTCTGATTTATACTTCTGTTAAGGGCTTCCCTGTTGGCTCAGATGGTAAAGAATCTGCCTGCAATGTAGGAGACCCAGGTTTGATCCCTAGGTTAGGAAGCTCTCCTGGAGAAGGGAATGGCTACCCACTCTAGTATTCTTGCCTGGAAAATTCCAGGGACAGAGGAGCCTGACAGGCTACAGTCCAAGGAGTCACAAAGAGTCAGACATGTCTGAGAAACTTTCACTTTTTAACTTTTTTTGTGGCAGCACATTCTTCAGTAGCTTCCCAAGAAGGACTGCAGGAAATATTTTTGAGGTATTGTTTATTAGTCAAGGTAAGCTATTATGGTTTCTCCACTTCAGGACTGTTGACACAGTGAGACCAGATCCTTCTTTGTTGAGGGAAGCTGTCCTGTGTATTGTAGAATGCTGAGTATCATCCCTGGGCTCTACAAATTGGATGTTAGTACTGTTTCAGCTGTGGTAAACAAGCGTATTTCAAGACATTGCTAAATGTCCCCTCAGGAGCAATGTCAACTCTAGCTGAGAACCACCAGGCTTTGTAAGCTTTTTAACACCCACATCTCAGCTGCTTAACCAAAGAAATATGTTTTGCTTGTTCATGGTACATGTGCGGTGGAGGTGGACACAGTACTCTGTTCCTCATATTTGCTTATATAGTTGTTCCAGAATCCAAAGTGACAGACATGCTCCCATCTCTTATTGGTATAATAGTTATATTCTAAATCAGTGTTACTGAAGGGTTGGAGGATGGGGGTGATTTTCACTATCAGTTCAGAATTGAAAGACTTCTCATAGTTTATTGGTTAGAATTAGTTACATGTGCATTTTTAATTTCAAGGAAAAAACATAAAAATAGCATCTATCACATCTTAAAATTCTGAGAATGTCTTCTGAGAATTCATTTTACCCTTACCTAATTAATACTTTGATTTAGTTTATAATTCTCCACAAGAAAGCAATTTTGTATAAATATGAAGAAATACCATCAGAAAGTTGCAGAAGTAGAAAGTAGTAGAAACTGAGAATGAACCAGTTGCCTGATTTCAAATCAGAGGCAATACTTTGTGTTCATGGCACCCATCTTATCCTCCTGGGCACACAAATGAACTACATTTGCCAGTTTCCTTCCATTAGATTTGTCTCTGTGACAATTTTGGGCAGTGGAATGAAGCAGCAGTGATATATGCCTGGACTGTAAAAATGCTCCATGGGCGATTCTCTGTTATTCACTTTCTTTACTCATGATGAACCCTGAAGCCATGAGTTGCATGGTGGCATCATAAAATGGGAAGAGCTTGATTCTCCAAATGACGTTACAAAGAAGAATCTGCTTCAACCTCACTGGACAAAGAATGAGTAAATAATTAACTTTTACAGTGTGAGCCACTGAGGTGTTGAAGTTAGTTGTTCTACCAGCTAATGTTATTTCCCCTAATAGAGAAATGGATCCTAGAAGTAGGATACTGCCATAACAAAAATTTGAAATAAATATCTTTGATTTAGTGGCCAAGAAGCAAGTGCTAAGATACTTGTGGCAGAAGTGGAACCTGGTGACCCATGTTATATGGTAGCAAGCTGTTTTGTGAAATTGCTCATGTAATAAGTTGGAAGATAGACAATATACCTCCTATGCCAGCAGTTGTAGGAAAAGTGATTGAAAAGAACTTCTGTGTTAGTGTATAAGTTACTGGAGATGAGAATTTGCAGTTTGCCAGCAGGAATGAAAGGATATAGGAAGAGACCAGACATGAAATCTTGGAGGATTAGAAAAACCAAGTGCTTCTCTACCACACACAGCCAAATACATGAGTTGGAGAAATGCTTTGAGTAGTTAAATTACATGAAGATCCATGTGAGGCAAATAATAGGTTGAAGATGTGTTTTAACCTGATAGCCTCAAGGCAGAAGCCATTCTATTAAGGGAGAAGCAGGGAGTGACAAGTCAAAAGACTTGAGAGCTAGGTCTAGAAAAGAGCTTTTGGATTAAAACTCTCAACAAATTAGGCATAGAAGGAAGTAACTCAACATAATAAAGGTCATGTCCACAGCTAACATCATACTGAACTATGGAAAGCTAACATCATACTGAACTATGAAATGCTTTTCCTCTAAGATCAGGAATAAAAGAAGGATGCCTGCTCATCACTCCTATTCAATATAGTACTGGAAGTCCTAGTCAAAGCAATTGAGCAAGAAAAAGAAAAGGCATCTAAATTGGAAAAGAAATAAAATTGTCTCTTTTTGCAGATGACATACGTAGAAAACTGTGAAGACTGCTTACACAAACAAACTCATTAGAACTAATGAACAAATTCAGTAAAGTTACAGGGTACATTAACATATAAAAATCAGTTGCATTTCTATAACACTAATACCAGACCACCTGACCTGCCTCTTGAGAAACCAATATGCAGGTCAGGAAGCAACAGTTCGAACTGGACATGGAACAACAGACTGGTTCCAAATAGGAAAAGGAGTACATCAAGGCTGTATATTGTCACCCTGCTTATTTAACTTATATGCAGAGTACATCATGAGAAATGCTGGGCTAGAGGAAGCACAAGGTAGAATCAAGATTTCCAGGAGAAATATCAATAACCTCAGATACACAGATGCACCACCTTTATGGCAGAAAGTGAAGAGGAACTAAAAAGCCTCTTGATGAAAGTAAAAGAGGAGAGTGGAAAAAGATGGCTTAAGGCTCAACATTCAGAAAACTAAGATCATGGCATCTGGTCCCATCACTTCATGGGAAATAGATGGGGAAACAGTGGAAACAGTGTCAGACTTTACTTTTTTTTGGCTCCAAAATCACTTCAGATGGTGATTGCAACCATGAAAAATTAAAAGACGCTTACTCCTTGGAAGAAAAGTTTTGACCAACGTACCAGGGTCCTGCCCCGGTTGGATCCAGGGTATCCGAAGCGTTGACAGCGAGGCGAGAGAGATAAATAGATTTAGAGAGAGATAAGGAAAGAATTTGCAGTTAAGAGCATAGAGGAGAGAAAGAGGCTTATATTCCTTGGTTTACACAGAAAATCAATAAAGTCTCGAGACAAGAGACTTGCACCGTTTACGTAGGCCGTAGGCGCCCTCCCAGTCTCCCAAGGGAGTGAAGACGCAGGGCGCCTTCCCGTTCAGGTCTTAGAAGTCCAGGCAAATAAGTAAACACAGCAGACCTCTGTGCTCCAGATGGGAATTAGCCTGAAAAGGAGAGTAAGAAAGAAAAGACAACACGGGGAAACCAGGCTTTCTTGGAACTGGTCTTGGTACTGGTCCTGGTCTTGGTCCGTCTCTTTATTTTTCAGGGAAGCTTTTATACTTTAAGTTGTACATAGAGATAAATGTAAGAAACAGAGTCACGCAAGGTCAGCTGCTTTGACCCTTATCTAAAGACAGACTGTTCTTTGCATACCTTTTTCTTACAGGGGTCTTAACGTTTGTTTACAATATCTACTGGTCTGGAGACGGATTAACATTTTATGGCCCCATCTTTCTTTCTATTGATAAAGGTTAGTCAATCAGAAAACTTGTTTTCCCTTAAGATCTGCTTAGTCTTAAGATAGTGATAAAGTTACATTCTTACATAGCAAGGATACAACGGTTTACAACAAAGAAAGAGGAGTACAATGATTTATAACAAAGAGAAAATTCATTAACTCAAAAGTCTAGTATTGCTAACATCAAAACTACTATATTTCTTTTTCTACATTCCAATTACATTGATTAACATACTCCCAGGTGCCTGAGGATATGGAGGCCTGGTGGCAATCATTAACTCAGGAATGAAACCCTTCACCAACATGATTTTTATCTTTAGAAAAGCCCTATGCTAACTAAGACTTTCAAAATACTCCAAACTCTCTGTGCTGTTTATGGTTGAGAGGTTGTAAATAATCATGTGCATAGTAGCAAGAATGTGGATAATCCTGTCACACAAGCTAGTCTGCCAGCAGAGAGGTTTGACCTGAGACACTCCTTTTATATACAGGAGACTATTAACTGAAGCTCTAAGTTAATTTTCCAGAGAAAGGTGGTCGGGGATAGCCCCTGTTAATGTCACGGAGTGTAGTATAACAGACAGATTTTGGTTTCAGGGGTAGGTGCTCAAGCAGATCTAGGGGACTTCTTGAGTCTTGATCTGCCTGGCCCACATAACCTTGTCATGGGTGGGTTCGGGGAGTCCCTTGAGTCCTGTGACCTGCCTTTGCCCATCAGGGCTCTTCCTCATGACCTTTGCCATGGGTGGGATCTCTCAGGCTGGCTCCTGGCACCAACCTAGATAGCATATTGAAAAGCAGAGACATTACTTTGCCAACAAAGGTCTGTCTAGTCGAGGCTATGGTTTTTCCAGTAGTCATGTGTGGATGTGAGAGTTGGACTGTGAAGAAAGCTGAGCACCAAAGAATTGATGCTTTTGAACTGTGATGTTGGAGAAGACTCTTGAGAGTCCCTTGGACTGCAAGGAGATCCAACCAGTCCATTCTAAAGGGGATCAGTCCTGGGTGTTCATTGGAAGGACTGATGCTGAAGCTGAAAGTCCAATACTTTGGCCACCTCATGCAAAGAGTTGACTCATTGGAAAAGACTCTGATGCTGGGAGGAATTGGGGGCTAGAGGAGAAGGGGATGACAGAAGATGAGATGGCTGGATGGCATCACCGACTCTATGGACATGAGTTTGAGTAAACTCTGGGAATTGGTGATGGACAGGGAGGCCTGGCGTGCTGCGATTCATGGGGTCGCAAAGAGTTGGACATGACTGAGCAACTGAACTGAATAGCAAATTATCCCAAAAAGAAAGCATCAGAATAGTATCACAAAAATAAAATACTTAGAAATAATTTTAACCAAGGAGGTGAAAGATATGTACATTGGAAACTATAAAACACTGATGAAAGAAACTGAAAAGACATGAATAAATGAAGAAATATCTCTGTACATGAAAAAATTACACTTAAGAGGTCCATACATAGAAATCCTTGCTGTTGTTTAGTGCTCAGGCACGTCTGATCTTTTGTGACCCCATGGTTTGTCCATGGAATTCTCTAGGCAAGAATACTGGAGTGGGCTGCTTATTTGATAACAATCCCTATCAAAATTCAAGTGTCATTTTTTACAGAAATAGAAAAAGCAATCCTAAAATTCATGATATTTATATGATGCCCACAAAAGACAACAAACAGCCAAAGCAATCTTGAGCACAAAGAACAAAGTTGAAGTCCACATACCACCTGATTTCAAAATATCCTATAAAGCTTAGTAGTAAATGCATCATACTACTGATATTAAAACAGAAACATAGATCAGTGTTATGGAATAGAGAGCCCAGAAGTAAGTTAACACATTTATGGTCAATTGATCTTTAATAAAGGTGCCAAGAATACACAATGGGAAAGGATGGTATCTTCAATAAATGTTGTTGGAAAACTTATTTTCCACACACAGAAGAATAAACTTGGATACTAATTTGCCTCTGTATACAGAAATGAACTCCAAATGAA
>NW_024070187.1:40958058-41096847 GCF_014754425.2 Oryx dammah | reverse complement strand
TAATATCCAAAATATATAAGGAATGCAAGTGACTCAGCAAGAAAACAAATAACAATTATAAAATAGGCAAAGTATCTGAATAGATATTTCTCAAAAGATATACAGATGGCCAATAGATATATGCAAAGATGCTTAACATCACTCACTGATCACCAGGGAAATGCAAGTGAAAACCACAATGAGATATCGCTTATACCTGTTAGAATAGCTGTCATCAAAAAGAAAAAAAGACATTGTTAGCAAGGATATGGATATATGGATATGCCTTGTGTGCACATGGGATGCCTCATTCACGATCATGATGGGTCACACCTTCTGTTTTATAGCTTACAAAATGGGGCATTGGTTCATATCTTTGGAATTCACTGGCTTTGCAAATATCTAATCCCCCAAGAAACAAACACCCAGATCCCCAGACTGGAGATCTGTCCAGTCCAATGAGATATATTCTTGGAACTTTTGACCAGTTTAGGATTCTGCCATATCCAGAATATAAAGGTCTTGGGATTGAAAGAGTAGAAAGAAAATGACCTCTTTTTATTATTATCCCTAATGATCTACTAGTAAAATTGTGCTTCCACCCCTACAGTGCTTGGATCTGCTGCTTATGAGGTCTTAGATCCTAAAGGAGAAAGTATCTAGCAGGCACCCATTAAAAGTTACATTGACTAGAAGTTATGGATATCAGCTAGTCATCTGGATTCTTCACACAGTGAAATGATAGCTGAGAAAGAGAATTTCTATATTATTTGGGGGGATCAATCCTGATCTTCAAGGACACATAAGTTTCTGCAGGTCAGGAGGAGATTTCTGGACCCCAGGGAATTTTATGGGATCCTTTCCCATAAGGGACCCAACCCTTATTTTTCTTTGATGATCAGTATCAGTCACCCCAGATAATATAGTAATTCCCTTCCTTAACTGTCATTCCACTGGTATGAAGAACACAAATAACTAGCTGATATACTTTTATGAGGCCCTCTCTCAGTCCTTACTTCCCTGCTGTCTCAGTTGGTAAAGAATCCGTCTGCAATGCAGTAGACTACCTGCCAAGCAAGAAATGAGGGTTTGATCTCTGGGTCAGGAAGATCTGCTGGAGAAGGAAATGGCAATCCACACCAGCATTCTTGCCTGGAGAAACCCAGGGACAGAGGAGCCTGGCGGGCTACAGTCTACGAGGTGGCAGAAGAGTCAGACATGGCTTAGCAACTAAAGCACCACACCACCTCTCTTAGTCCTTCAGTGTCTATGGATCTGAGTTAATGGAAGACTAAGCAGCTCAGCACAATCAAGACAGTTGATGATCCATTCCCTTAGGAATGGAGATTTGGGTTATTCTATAAAATAAGGAATCAACACCAGCTGAGATTTGACTGAGCACATAGCGGGCAGGGGGTCACCAGTTACAGAACTGAGAGGCATAATAGCTATGCATTTTCTTTGTTGAATGTTATATATGTCTGTATTTACCAATTTTTTTTTTCTTCTCATTGTACTAAGGGTGTTGGTGGTAGTTACTTTATAATGTAGTCCAAAGAAGGGAATTATAACTGATCTATTAAAATAGTGAATATCACACAGAGACAGATAGTTATGAGTTTGGATTTCCTGGTTTTAGGAGAGGAACATGTCATTATTCATGTGAGTGATAATTGGATCATATATAGCAGAACAAAACATTCTTGTCTTACTGTTCTGAAGTGTGAGTGTGTATATACATATATATATATATATATACACACACACACACACACACACATATATATAGTTACATTGGAGAAGGAAATGGAAACCCACTCTAGTATTCTTGCCTAGAGAATCCTGTGGATGGAGGAGCCTGGTGGGCTGCTGTCTGTGGGGTCACACAGAGTCGGACATGACTGAAGTGACTTAGTGTGCATCCATGCATAGTTATATTAGAGAAGGAAATGGCAGCCTACTCTAGTATTTTTGCCTGGAGAATTCCATAGACAGAGGAGCCTGGCGGGCTACAGTCCACGGGGTCACAGAGTTGAACACGACTAAGTGACTAAAACAGACAGACACACCCAAGGTTATATATGGATGCTGAGTATTCAGAGGGGCAGATAATGCCATATGTTTTCAGATCTCTGCACCATCCCTACCCATTTAGGACCTCACCTAGACACAGGATCTAGTTTACAGAATAGATTTGGAAGGTGAGAGGGATATATAAACCACTCTCCTCTGGCAGCAGCTGCTAGCAGGCAGATGGCCAGACAGCAGACATGAAATTTGCAGTGGCTTCCTGTGAACTGCTGTGTAACACTAGCTTCTGTGCTACAGGCAGTAGAGTCCATCGGTGTCAACTTCCTTGCTTCCCTGCCCTTTCTGAGCACCTAAAAATCCAATATGACTTTATAGTCCCACTTCACAATATGACACATAAAATATACTCAAAATATATATTTAAATTGAATTTAGGAAAGTGGACATTCCAGGAGGTGAGTAATATGAGCACCATAAAGAAGAATTCTATGAGGAATAAATATGTAAGTAAGACAGGAACAACTAAGTATTCTGAACCCACTGTTTAACTGAAGTAGGATTAAAAATCCTTTTCATTCATAATCTCCTACAGTTTATTTACTACTGATTCCATTTTATTTACAAGGCGCTTCCATTCTTCTAGAAATATGCCCACCAGGAAGAGTAACACTGAATGTTTACTAAAATCAATGCCTACTCCAGTTTGGTTGTTCCAGGGGTAGATAGCTCTCCTAGCATTCTTAATCTCTGCTTATGAAACTAATGACTCTTCCGTTGGCCTGCTCATCATAACTTTTCTCCTTCCCATGCATTAAAATGAATCTGCCCTTAAGTAAGTTAGGTTATTTATCCTTTTCTTTATTTTTTATAGTTCTTTCTCTTGACTGCACATATGGTTATTGCTTCTTAAGGAAAAGCAAACCAAATATGAACTCTTTTTGTATTTTCTTTGGCTTTAAGCTATTCCTTTTTAAAAGTGATTTCCTTTTATTAATAGGTGAGTGAATTGAACTGATTTCCAACTCAATTTCTAAGCATTTGCCACACTTCCTTTTTGGTCTCAGTTGTACAATGACCTGTTTGAATGAAACTAATTTAAAAAGATGCCATAAGCAAGTAACCAGAATTGTAAACCTCTTAACTCAACATACATGGAAAAATAACTCTCCAGAAAAGATGAGCATCTACCAGAAATGCTATGGTAAAAATGAAATCATAAAAAGGAGACATTAGAGTGAAATGTAAAAATATAAGTATAAATGTAAACTATAAATAATTTTGCTTTCTGAATATTTTTCCTGTATTTTGTTTTATCTCATACCTATGATGAAATAGAGTTGAATTTTAATGAGGCAGAAAAAGTTTGCAACTAGTTTAAATATAGACTTTTTGTTTTTTACAATGGTATCTTCCTTTGGCCTCAGTTTCATCATCTGTAAAATGAAGATAGTTATGTGACTGTTTCTTAGGTCAGTTTGCTGATATATGATTTTGTGAGTTTTGTTTTATCTTAGTCCTTGACATTGTATTGAGATGGAGATATTTACTACAGGGAAATGAATAGACATAACATTGAAAAATAGAGCCAGTCTAGTGATTTGCTTTTTAATTTTTTTTAAAGGACACTAGTTAAGTTTACCTAACTTGGAAAGAACAGAAACTAGTCTTTGTAAAAATCTACAGAGTGATTCATCCTCAAGAATTGCTCTGTAGAGCATGAGGCTGCAGAATCGGGAAAGGATCCTGCCAAGTTGCTGCTTTAATTTACACTAGTGAGCAATCTCCATAAAGGGCTGCAGTGTATCTGGTTGGGCTTGTGGTACTGAGCCTCGGTTATACTGACAAGCCCTAATCAACAGAGGTGTCACCTGTAGCACACATCTTTTACAGTGTCTGAGCTTATTTCACTTCAAGCCTTTCTACCTCACCCCCTGATTCTGTGATTGTTAGGTACCTCGAGATTCATATTATTATTATTTTTTCTACCACTGGGCATCACTTAGTTGAGTTCTGCACTGTTTATTTAGATGGAGGCAATGGGGAGCAGAAAGTCCAATATATGCCATGGTCTAGTATCAAATTAAATGGTGAATTCTCTTTTGGGTGGAAGGGCATAGGCTCAGCGAAATTGTAAATGGTCACTTACCTCCTGGAAGTGACTCATTGCTAATCTGGTTTTCCTATGTCTCCCATAATAGAACAGTAAACAATTCAAGGGCAGGGCTCTTTGTTCTCTTTTGATTTCTTGGTGCTTCACCTAGCATCTCCCAGCACACACCTACAGGCCTATTTAAATAACAATTATCCCACACTGAGTCAGAGCAAATAATAAAGCTTGCTGCAGATTCATTTCAAACCCCAGTGAACGGGAAGGTCAAACCCTGGGAAATAAAACTAAAAAATAAATAACTCAGCCTCTCTCAAGTTCCCATAACAACTCATACAGACCAATGGCAGAAATAGTGTCTGAAATACTATTATCACTTCAAACTATTGAATCACTCTTTTGCCTTAGAGATAGATCTTTGTATGTATTCAGAGTCAACCATTTTATAATGCTTAAGGAGAATTAATAAAGTAATAGACTTATTTCCAAATACTTTACCTAAACTGATTTACCATAACACCATAAGGTAGATAATATTATGATCTCTGTTTTACAGATGAGGCAACAGATGTGTAAAGGTTATGAACTTGGCCAGAGTCACACAGCTAACTATGAGACCGGGGACATTTGACCCTAGGCTATTTAGGTTAGAAACCTCAAACTCTTTAGCAACTAGACTTCTGACATGTACTTATGGAAGTAAAAATTTAAAGAGCATGTTTTGAAATGTTCTCCCAATTTTGGTCCCATTGAAATTTTATCATAATTTCTCTATTTCCATGATGCCTTTTCCCCCATCCCTGAAGCTTGTCTAATGTTACATCCTTAGGAGCAGAGTGAGAGTAGGTCTAAGAAGTTATGACATCTAGAGCTCTCCTGGACATGGCAAAAGAAGCGGGAAACACAATTCTTATCTCTCTGCAAGATTATGGAGAGATGAAGGAGCCAATATGGGGAAAAACAGACTTGAGCCACATGTGTCTTAATCTCTCCTTGGATAAACATCTGAGATTAGAAGGTTCAGTTCAGTTCAGTCACTCAGTCATGTCTGAATCTTTGTGACCCCATGAATCGCAGCACGCCAGGCCTCCCTGTCCATCACCAACTCCCGGAGTTCACTCAGACTCACGTCCATCGAGTCCTGTGATGCCATCCAGCCATCTCATCCTCTGTCGCCCCCTTCTTCTCCTGCCCCCAATCCCTCCCAGCATCAGAGTCTTTTCCAATGAGTCAAATCTTCGCATGAGGTGGCCAAAGTACTGGAGTTTCAGCTTTAGCATCATTTCTTCCAAAGAAATCCCAGGGCTAATCTCCTTCAGAATGGACTGGTTGGATCTCCTTGCAGTCCAAGGGACTCTCAAGAGGCTTCTCCAACACCACAGTTCAAAAGCATCAATTCTTCAGTGCTCAGCTTTCTTCACAGTCCAACTCTCACATCCATACATGACCACTGGAAAAACCATAGCCTTGACTAGATGGACCTTAGTCAGCAAAGTAATGTCTCTGCTTTTGAATATACTATCTAGGTTGGTCATAATTTTTTTTCCAAGGAGTAAGCGTCTGTTAATTTCATGGCTGCAGTCACCATCTGCAGTGATTTTGGAGCCCAGAAAAATAAAGTCTGACACTGTTTCCACTGTTTCCCCATCTATTTCCCATGAAGTGATGGGACCGGATGCCATGATCTTCGTTTTCTGAATGTTGAGCTTTAAGCCAACATTTCACTCTCCTCTTTCACTTTCATCAAGAGGCTTTTTATCTCCTCTTCACTTTCTGCCATAAGGGTGGTGTCATCTACATATCTGATGTTATTGATATTTCTCCCGGCAATCTTGATTCCAGCTTGTGTTTCTTCCAGTCCAGCGTTTCTCATGATGTACTCTGCATAGAAGTTAAATAGCCAGGGTGACAATATACAGTCTTGACGCACTCCTTTTCCTATTTGGAACCAGTCTGTTGTTCCATGTCCAGTTCTAACTGTTGCTTCCTGACCTGCATACAGATTTCTCAAGAGGCAGATCAGGTGGTCTGGTATTCCCATTTCTTGAAGAATTTTCCACAGTTTATTGTGACCCACACAGTCAAAGGCTTTGGCATAGTCAATAAAGCAGAAATAGATGTTTTTCTGAAACTCTCTTGCTTTTTCCATGATCCATCAGATGTTGGCAATTTGATCTCTGGTTCCTCTGCCTTCTCTAAAACCAGCTTGAACATCTGGAATTTCACGGTTCACGTATTGCTGAAGCCTGGCTTGGAGAATTTTGAGCATTACTTTACTAGCATGTGAGATGAGTGCAATTGTGCAGTAGTTTGAGCATCCTCTGGCATTGCCTTTCTTTGGAATTGGAATGAAAACTGACCTTTTCCAGTCCTGTGGCCACTGCTGAGTTTTCCAAATTTGCTGACATATTGAGTGCAGCACTTTCACAGCATCATCTTTCAGGATTTGAAATAGCTCCACTGGAATTCCATCACCTCCACTAGCTTTGTTCGTAGTGATGCTTCCTAAGGCCCACTTGACTTCACATTCCAGGATGTCTGGCTCTAGATTAGTGATCACATCATCATGATTATCTGGGTCGTGAAGATCTTTTTTGTACAGTTCTTCCATGTAGTCTTGCTACTTCTTCTTAATAACTTCTGTTTCTGTCAGGTCCATACCATTTCTGTCCTTTATCGAGCCTATCTTTGTATGAAATGTTCCCTTGGTATCTCTAATTTTCTTGAAGAGATCTCTAGTCTTTCCCATTGTTGTTTTCCTCTATCTCTTTGCATTGATCGCTGAGGAAGGCTTTCTTATCTCTTCTTGCTATTCCCTGGAACTCTGCATTAAGATGCTTCTATCTTTCCTTTTCTCCCTGGCTTTTCGCTTCTCTTCTTTTCACAGCTATTTGTAAGGCTTCTGTTAGGTCCATACCATTTCTGTCCTTTATCGAGCCCATCTTTGCATGAAATGTTCCCTTGGTATCTGTAATTTTCTTGAAGAGATCTCTAGTCTTTCCCATTCTGTTGTTTTCCTCGATTTCTTTGCATTGACCGCTGAAGAAGGCTTTCTTATCTCTTCTTGGTATTCTTTGGAGCTCTGCATTCAGATGCTTATATCTTTCCTTTTCTCCTTTGCTTTTCACCTCTCTTCTTTTCACAGCTATTTGTAAGGCCTCCCGAGACAGCCATTTTGCTTTTTTGAATTTCTTTTCCATGGGGATGGTCTTGATCCCTGTCTCCTGTACAGTGTCACGAACCTCATTCCATAGTTCATCACGCACTCTATCTATCAGATCTAGGCCCTTAAATCTATTTCTCACTCCCACTGTATAATCATAAGGGATTTGATTTAGGTCATACCTGAATGGTCTAGCGGTTTTCCCTACTTTCTTCAATTTAAGTCTGAATTTGGCAATAAAGAGTTCATGATCTGAGCCACAGTCAGCTCCTGGCCTTGTTTTTGTTGACTGTATAGAGCTTCTCCATCTTTGGCTGCATAGAATATAATCAATCTGATTTTGGTGTTGAGCATCTGGTGATGTCCATGTGTAGAGTCTTCTCTTGTGTTGTTGGAAGAGGGTGTTTGCTATGACCAGTGCATTTTCTTGGCAAAATTCTATTAGTCTTTGCCCTGCTTCATTCTGTCTTCCAAGGCCAAATTTGCCTGTTACTCCAAGTGTTTCTTGACTTCCTACTTTTGCATTCCAGTCCCCTAAAATGAAAAGGACATCTTTTTTGGGTGTTAGTTCTACAAGGTCTTGTAGGTCTTCATAAAACCATTCAACTTCAGCTTCTTCAGTGTTGCTGGTTGGGGCATAGACTTGGATAACTGTGATATTAAATGGTTTGAGATTAGGAGGTAGATTAGATAAAATGTGGGTAAAAGTACTATTGGTGGGAATTTGCCCCACCTCTGAATGTTAGGGTCCCTTGTGCTGCTGCTGCTACTGCTAAGTAGCTTCAGTTGTGTCCAACTCTGTGCGACCCCATAGACGGCAGCCCACCAGGCTCCCCTGTCCCTGGGATTCTCCAGGCAAGAACACTGGAGTGGGTTGCCATTTCCTCCTCCAATGCATGAAAGGAAAAAGGGAAAGTGAAGTCGCTCAGTCGGGTCCGACTCTTGGCGACCCCATGGACTGCAGCCTGCCAGGCTCCTCTGTCCATGGGATTTTCCAGCAAGAGTACTGGAGTGGGGTCCTTTGTAGCCCTGAGAAATCACATGGCTAGCTGACTTAGTGTTCTCAAATCCTGGAAGGAGCCCTGACGTTCCCCAAGGCTCCCCTGTGGTTCATGTTGAGGCTACTGAAAGTGTCATAAAAGTGACTACAGAACCAAAAAAGGAAGGTGGACCACCTGAGTCTGGGTCAAATGGCAGGGATAACTGGTCCTTTTGGGCTCTTCAGGAGCAGTAAGAATGAAAATGAAACTGAATCAGCAGCAGGGACCAACAGGACTTGATCAGCCTGAGCAAGAATGACCAAGAAGTTTACAAATCATACACGTCAGGAACAAATGCCAGCAGTAATATATCTACAGAGTCAGGTCATGAAAACCCCAGGAGCACAGCATGGTACCAGGGCCACCCCTTTTTGTCATTTTTATTTTTATTTATTTTATTTTATTTTTTAAAATTTTACTTTACAATTCTGTATTGGTTTAAATTAGAACTATTAAGATGAGTTTTTTTTTTTTTTTTTTAAGCCTTGTATGTTATGTAAAATTGCTGCCTTGAAGACAAGTAACTGGAAAAGGGGCTAGATCTGAAAAAAAAGAGTCATTTTAAAGAGACTCAATTACCTTAAGAGACATTTTAAATTATTCCATTATATTCTGATTGAATTAAAATTAAAGTTTTATTTCCTACTACTATTGCAGTGGGACTCATGAGGAAGATCAATGAAAAGAAATAACTACTTCTTCTTCACCCTGGTAGTCTGGTGTTTTAAATTTTGATTTGTCTGCAAAATTTTCTTTGAAATATGCAAGGTTTTGCATCAGTCTTGATTGTATGGGCAGAAAGCAGTGTAAAGTTGCTTTTAAGCTTTTTCCCTCAAGAATGCACATTGGTTTAGAAATTAGTTTCTACTACAAGTAGAAAGGGTAGGGGACTTCCCTGGTGGTTCAAACAGTAAAGAATCTGCCTACAGTGCAGGAGACCTGGGTTGGGAAGATCCCCTGGAGAAGGGAATGGCAACCCACTCCAGTATTCTTGCCTGGAGAATTGCATAGACAGAGGAGCCTGGTGGGCTACAGTTAATGGGATTGCAAAGAGTCGGACATGACTGAACAACTAACACTTTCATTTTCTTTCTTTCACTAGTAGGATACCATACGTCTTCAGTCCTCTTGAAGAATGTTCTTAAAAATTGGCAGAATTCTTTAAATTATTAAGTAAATGCTAAACATCACATTTGATAAAACCTCGAAACATTTAAAGGTTAAATAATTGCTAAAAATTAATTGATCTTGTTAAATGTTATTTTGGTCATCTATTGCTGCCTGTACACTGCTCTGAAACGAATGGCTTAAAATAGGAATGATTTACAGTTCTGCATTTTTGAGATGGGTTTAGAATTTCTGCTGTCCTTGCATGGGCTCATTCCTGGGACTACAGACATCACTGGTCTCCCTTGCCATTCAGCTTCCAGTTGGATTTGGTCAATGGCAGGAACCAGTTCTGGATGGAGGAGAGGAAAGAAAGTGAGGCAGGGGTTGGTTTTTGGTCTCTGGCTTTCTCCTTGCAGTACTGCTGTGTGGCCACAGCCCTCACTGGGCAGTCTTCTACAATCACAGCTATTATCTCTGGGTTCTGGCTTCAGTCCCTTCCTTGTGTACTTTCAAGCTTAAAGGCGCGAATGATGCTCTGTTGTTAGAAGCTCTTTTTCTTTACCTTTCATGTTGCTCACACTTTTATGAATTATCCCTTGATTAAATTTGTTATAAATAGCCAGCCTGAATGTGCTGTTTCCTGGAAAAACCTTGATGTTTGGTACCTGTCTTAGCATTGGAAAAGTAAAGTTAACCAGAAAGATAAAAACTGTCTTCTGTTCTCTGGGGCTTTAGTCCATACCATGTCGTATAAGTCAAACAAAGCAAAAAAGCTTGCATTTTAATGGAGGATGTGTAACATAAACAGGATAAACAAAATCTATAGCAGTTTAGATAGTGACTTAGTGATAAGAATAGCAATAAAATAATGAAGAATGAATGGGAGTTAGAAACTGCACAAAGAGGAATTTCAAAACTCCTCCTTAAAATATTTGCACTAGCTAGAATTGGAAATCTTTTAGCCTGGAACTTTTTCTAGCTTAGTGTTGTTTTCCTAGTGACTAGAATAGTAATAGCTTCCCAGACCTCTCAGTGGTAAAGAACCTGCCTACCAGTGCAGAAGACATAAGAGACATGAGTTCGATCCCTGGGTCAGGACGATCCCCTAGAGTAGAAAATGGCAACCCACTCCAGTATTCTTACCTGGAAAAGCCCATGGACAGAGGAGCCTGGCAGGCTACATTTACAGTCTATGGGGTCACAAAGAGTCAGACACAACTGAGCAGCACCCCCAGAATAGTGACTGATACATAATGGATCCTCAATAAATATTTGTTGATGGAATGAATGAGGGCACATAAAAACACATTCATTCATTCAAATAATAATACTTGTCAAATTCCTCCTTTGCTAAATACTCAGGATAATTTAGTCATGGAAAACCCCAAATGAACTTTTTAGTCAACTCAAATAAATGTCAGAAGTCTTTGCCTTTGTCCATCCAACAATATTATAATTTCCTTATAATGGATTTCATTTCTTGAACTTTTTATTTTCAGCACCTGCTGTGGCTCTCTACACATAATGAAATAAGCAGTAAACTTAGTCAAAACTCTTACAAATAAATGACGCAATTGATTTTAACAATAACATAGATGTATTGTATTGATTCTTAGATAAGACAAATCTAGTTCAGGGTCCAGCTGGAACCAGGCTCTTCATAAGCATTAGGTGTTGGGTTGTAAGCTTAATTTTTAGCTTTTCTTTATCCATGGGTGGTAGAAATTTGCTCCATATACTGCCTCAGGGCTACAGTTTCCTACTTTGTAAATGTCTGTAGAAAAATATTTCTTGCCTAAGAGTTTTATTAGCACATGTGGTTCAAACCACCTAAATCACTTGGACTTAGAGAAGGCCCTAAGAAAATTTGGATTTGTATTACCAAAAAGAGGAATGGATGGATGTTGGTCGAAAAAAGCAAGAGATGTTTCAGATACTCTACTAAAAAGCTTTATACTTTATATATTAATGTTCTAGTTAAAACTCCTAATTTTGACTAGCTGGGAGTGGAAATTTTGGCTAAATTTCTTAGCAACAGTTTTTAAAATTTTCTTTGTTTATTTTGAATAAATTTAGTGTAACAGAACAAATTCACTAAACATTACTTCCACTTCTCTGAGGCTAATTGCTATAAAGAATACATGGAAAGTGTCTGTAATTATTGTGTCCTTTATTTCTATAAGAGAAAGGATGTTTCTAAAGTATTTGAGAACGATTGAAAATGGAGTTCTTTGAGTGGTTTTAAGCGCTTTACTGCTTTTCTTCTTATACTATTAATTTACTTAGCCAAATTATCACAGATTCTGAATTAATGAGGTGTTAGTACATATGCAGATGGAGTTATCTGGTTGGCTTTAGATAATCCTCAAGGCATAGTGTTCCCTCTACTGCTGGGAAAGTTGAGCAAATGTTTGTTGAACTTTTTTAGAGCAAAAGTGTTGAAGTTTAGCCCACTTATTTTTTTAAATCATATAAATTTAGTTTGAAGCATAGCCAGTTTTGTTTTTTGACTCAAGACAAAGTAGGTCTTATTTATTTTAGATCTCTTCCTTTAACCATAGCATTTCCTTACTGTCACTTGGAACAGTATATCTCTAAGTGTCATTAAAGTGTGGTCCCTCTACAACCACAAATGTGTGAAAAACCAAGGACAGAAATTGTGATTATTTAGAAACTTTTATACCAATTAAATATTTTGCAAAATCCAAGTGTATCCAAGTGAATTAATCTTGTTGAAAGTGGTATAGATCAAATCAGGTGGTTCTTGGACTCATGTAACAAATCACAGTGGCTAAGAGATGCATTCTGATAATGCACAATGGACCATATTGTGTCACCACAATGCTGGACCATGCATCATTTGTAAAGGATTGAAAAAAAAGGAAAACTTTGTCTTTCACCTCAGATCATTTGGAAAGAATTGTACCAGAAAAAAACTGTTTGAATCAAAAAGCTACCAAGGCAGTGAAGAAATACTCAGCTCATATGTGGAAGCAGATAGCATTATACAAGGCCCCAAATAATTCCAGCAATTTTTTACATGCAGTGTTTGGAACCCCCAAAATGTTATACAGGAATGTGAGGAACAAGAGAGTGTGGTTAAAGATCAAAATAAATGTTACTTAATATATTTAATGATAATCCAGATAATTGATTTCCTTGGTTTTGGAATTTAAAATAGCGATGCTTAATATGTTCAAGAAGTAAGATAAAACTGGGAATTTTGTCAGAACTGGAACATATTTCATATAAGTACCCAGTGAAACGCATATAACTGAAAGATACAACAACTGTAATAAGAATTCAGTGGAGAGATTTATGAGCAGATTAGACTCAGCTCAGAAAGAAAATTAGTGAAATAGAAACTGGCTCAGATAAAAGTGAGCAGAATGCAGCAAGGAGAGGCAACATGATAGAGAACACACCACATAAAGTATGAACCGTGAGATAAAGAGACAGTATTGGAATGTATGTAATTAGTCTCAGAAGGAGGGGGGAGGGATCATGAAGCTGAATTATATGTGAAGATAAAATGGCAGTGAATTTTCCCAAATTGATAAAAGCTTTCCAGCCACAGATTCAAGAGGCACTGTGAATCTTAAGCTAGAAAAATATCAAATAAAACTACACTGAAGCACAGCACTGTCAGATGGCTTGCTGCTGCTGCTAAGTTGCATCAGTCATGTCCGACTCTGTGCGACGCCATAGATGGCAGCCCACCAGGCTCCGCTGTCTCTGGGATTCTCCAGGCGAGAACACTAGAGCGGGTTGCCATTTCCTTCTCCAGTGCATGAAAGTGAAAAGTGAAAGTAAGTTGCTCAGTCGTGCCTGACTCTTAGCGACCCCATAGACTGCAGCCTACCAGGCTCCTCCATCCATGGGGTTTTCCAGGCAAGAGTACTGGAGTGGGGTGCCATTGCCTTCTCCGGTCACATGGCTTAAACCACCCCCCACCTGCCAAATTAAGACAGGCTTTAAGGCATCTAGAAAAAAATAAAGTTATCCTCAAAGACCAATAGCAGGTGTCTCAACAGAAGCAACTGAAGGAAGTGAATGAAATGAAATTTCAAACTGTTAAAAAACAAAAAGCTAAAAACCTACAGTTCCATACTCAGTGGAAATAGTCTATTTTCAGACAAACAAAAACTAGGAGAATTCATCACCAGTATGTAACACCAGAGAAAATGAGAATATTCTGCAGGCAAGAGGAAAATCTTCATGGTTAGAAGCTCAGATGCAGGAAGATATGAAAAGCCAAGTGCAGGTAAAGATGTGCTTAAGTCTGAATAAATATTAATGGTAAAAAACAATAGAATTTATTATTGAGTTTGAAATACACAAAGAATTAAAATAGCAACAGGCATGAGTAGAGGGGTAAACAGAGACAAATGCTGAAAGGCCTTTGCATGTCCAGGAAAGGGAAAAATTCTTATTTATATTAAAATTTGATGAGTCAGGGGCAATAGCTCTCAACCAAGGGTGATTTTGTCCTCTCAGAAACATTTGGCAATCTCTAGAGGCGTTTTTCATTGTCTCACAACTGAAAGAATGTAATTAACTTTCTATTGGTAGAAGCCAGAAGTGCTGTGAAAATCTTATGATGCACAACAAAGCCTGTCATGTAACAAAAGATCTGGCCAAATTGTCAATAGTTCCGAGACTGAGAACTCTGATCTCGGGTTATCACTGAAGGATTAATTAGAACTTGATTCTTAAGCCAATAGAGAGGGAGAAAATGATATAAATAGTAAATTCATATGGAGGCCAAAAAAAAGAAAAAAGAAATAAAAGAGTAGGTGGGATAAATAGAAAGTAAACCAGATAATGGTAAATTTAAAATCAGTTCTATCAATAATTGTGTTAAATATAGATGAACAGATTCTCCAACTTAAAATGGTTATATTATTGGGTAAAATAAGCAAACATGTACCAGTTACATTAAAGTGAAAGTGTTAGTCGCTCAGTCGTGTTTGACTCTTTGTGACCCTATGGACTGTAGCCTGCCAGGCTCCTCTGTCCATGGGATTCTCCAGGCAAGAATACTGGTGGGTTGCCATTTCCTTCTCTAGGGATTCTTCCTGACCCAGGTATTGAACCCAGATCTCCCGTATTGCTGGTGGATTCTTGACCACCTGAGCCGCTAGTGGACCACGAAATAAAATGAACACATAAAACACAAAGACTTAAATAGTGTTGAATATGATTCTTGCAAAATAAACGAATAAAAATAAAAACTGATTTCAGCTGTTTCGTATTGCTTTTTGGAAGCATTTGTACATAATAATTATTCTCTCTTTCTCTTTATCCAAACATGTTATTCAATGCCTTTTGGGGCCATGCCAGCCAGTAGTTATTGTAGACTCAATTTTATGATGGATTATTGTCTTCATACCTCAATAGATCATGAACACCATGAGGGCAGAGATTAAGTTTGCTTTTTTATTTTTCTGCTCTAAACATAGTATCTGACACAGTGTTTGACACATTGCAAGTTTTCTCTATATAGGATGATTGAAAATATTTGAACTATTTCCTTATCCCAATAGTTCTCTGACTTTTGGGTCCCAGATCCTTTTACACTATTAAAAATCATTGAGGTTCCAAAGAGCTTGTGTCTTTATATATATGGATAATTTTCATATTCGATAATAAAATTGAGAAATTTAAAATGCCTTTACTGATTTTTTAAAAATAGTAAACTTATTAGGTGTTAACAAGTATTCCATGTAAAAGTAACTATTTTCAAAAAATATTATGAGAATAATATTTCTTACCTTTTCTACAAATCTCTTGAATGTCTGATTTAGTGGAATTCAGCTGGGTTCTTATAACTACTTAGGTTTTGAATCTGTTTCAATACATTATTTTGGTTGACATATATACAGAAAATTCTGTCTTACAAAAACACGTAATTGGAAAACTGAACGGTACTTTAATAGCCTTTTCAGAAATTGGTGGATGTTATTGTTTGATATTATACCAAAATTGACAAGTAGTAGTTTCTTAAAGGCTAACTGTATTATGCAGTTGGAAAACATATCAACTTCTTGACAACAACAAGCTTCTTTATACTCTGTTACCTTAAAATCTATGTATATATTTTGGACTTTGAATGGATCTGTTATCCTTGAATTGGTCTCTTGGAAAACATTGATTCGTTGAATTGTGGAAGATCTTTCAAATATTGATACATTCATTGTACAATACAAAAAAAATACATTCATTAATATAACCAATTTCATCAGGAAATATTGCAACATGATCAAACTTATGCATGCTTAGTTGCTCAGTCGTGTTTGACTCTTTGTGACCCTATGGACTGTAGTCTGCCAGGCTCCTCTGTCCATGGGATTCTCTAGGCAAGAATACTGGAGTGGGTTGCCATTTATTCCTCCAGAACAAACTTATTCTGTTAGGTAAAAGTTTAAAACATTCTGATTTTCTTTTGAAAGCTCAAGTTTTAGCTTTGCAACAATGGTTGACAATTGTTTTCTTTCAAGTAACAGAATCACTTCATTCATTTTAAAACAATATCTGCCAGACACTACAAAGTCTGAATAATCATAGTTTGTAATCTATCAGTTATTATTTGCAAAGAAGAATGTGTTCTGTGTTATTTTATAAAAATAAAAGAATGTGTTATTTTATAGAAATACAAAAGCAGATACATCAGCTTGCTACTCAAATAACCACTTTTCATGGAGATAATTTCATGGAGATACTTTTCATGGAGATAGTTGTTCTACTTCTGTAGACAGAAGTATTAATGCCTATTTCCCCCTTTGTCAAATGAAAGATTAGAAAGATATGTGCTCAGTGATCAGGATTTCATAATATTAAAAATGTTAACTACTTCTGCAGGAACATTCTTAAAGAAACTGGCTCCCCCACCCTTTTCGTTTTTCTTCCTGTGAGTATATGTCACTGAAGAATAGAGTTACTGGCTAATAGTTTGGTGACTTGTCCTTAATTTCTGCTAAGTAATGAACAGTTTTACTCACCATTGTGTTTGCACCATTTGTAAAAATGCTGATATGGTGTAAGAGGAAAATGATTTTCACCTCATGAATTCCTTGAGAGTCTTGGGGGCTCCCAGAGGTCTCATAGACTGCATTTTGAGAACCAATGCTTTGCACATATATATCCAATGTAACCACTGAACTGGCTGGCTACTTGTCTCTGCATTTGGGAATATCTTCACTAAAAATGCTCCTTTTTTTCAAATAAACTTATCTACAAAACAAATATAGAGTTACAGGTATAGAAAACAGACTTATGATTACCAGGAGGTAAGGTGGGAGGAGGGATAAATTGGGAGATTGGGATTGACATATACACAGTACTATATATTGGCTTGGCCAAAATGTTCATTTGGGGGTTTCCATTAGATGCTATGGAGAAATCCAAATGAACCTTCTGGCCAACCCAGTATATAAAATAGATAACTAATAATGACCTACTAAGTAGGGAACTCTACTTAATACACTAAATAATCTAAAAAAAGAGTGGATATATATGTATAACTGACTCACTTAGCTGTACGGAAAGTAACACAACATTGTAAATCAACTAAACTCCAATAAAAAATTTAAGTGTTTCAAGGTATACATTCTCAAAATAATGCAAAAATAAATATCAATTTAAAAAGTCTGATAAAAAAACGTCTTTCTCTCACTTCTGCCTTCTTGAACGTACTTATATCCTCCCCAAGGCATGATGCATTGGCTGACCCTCAAAATAGATGTGGTCACTCCCAATCTGAGTCTTGACACTGTTTTGAACATGTGTTATAATTTCATATCGCATAGGCTCTAGTTGTGCCATCACTTTTGTACTCAGAACATTTTAAAGAGAGGATGCTGTGTGCTATTTATCTTTGAAAACGACTTGGTGCCTGAGAAATAGTTCTGGACATACTGTATGCCCCCACATAAATATTTGTATGTTGAAATGAATTAAAATGAATGAAGTATGATTTCACTAAAACTCATGGAATTATCTCCAGGGGATTAGATTAATTTTGCACACCTGTATTTGCTTTAAGATAGTTACTTTTATCATTTACCCTAAAAAATAGAATTAGGATGATTAAACCCAGTGAACTGGGAGATTTAATCCAAACTTGATGGTTTGGGCGGAAACTGAATATTCTTTCCTTTACTTACTCCTTCATTATTCCTTCATTAAGTTTATGTCTTTTCCTATTGGGAATAGTGTATATTTTTAAAGTATTTTTCTTAATTGGAGTATAATTGCCTTTCAATGTTGCTATTTTCTGATGTACAACAACATGAATTAACTACATGTGTACCTATATATCCCCTCTCGCTTAAGTTTAGTTTTTAAACAGAGATTTATTTAGCACTTAATATGTGGTAGGCATGAAAAATGCAATGGAGAATAAAACACAGAGCCTCATCCAAAGGGTTCGCATTCATTCAGAAACTGTCTTACAATCCCTTACTAAGTGTAAGTATTTCCCTAGTTATTTGCTAAAGGGAGTTCCTGCCGTTATAAAGTATAGATGGTGTAATTCAAGAGACACGTAAATCAATAAATCAAAATAGTGTTAGACACTATTACTGAAACAGGAATAATAGACAATGGCAGTTCTGAAAGGGAGCATATAATTCTATCTGGAGAGTAAATGAAAGCATCACCACTGAGGTAACATTTGAACTACATTTCAATGACAGGTGAAGAGAGAGACAAGGATGATTCTTGCAGAAACTAATGACAGAAAAATGAAATCTTGATATATCTTATGTTCATGGGATGAGTAAAGTCCGTATGGCCAGTACCAGGGAATATGTGGAAGAAAGGAAGTAGGAATATCGTTTGGTTTCAGATTGTTCAAGGCCAAGTTAGTCACACTAAGGAGTTTGACTTTTATGTAAGAGCATCATGCAAACTTTTAAGAATAATAGTGATGTGAATATCTCTGCTTTTTTTGGTAGATCAAGCTGATGACCAAGTGGAAATAGAGAATGTGGGTTGATAATGCAAACAGAAGGTCTCTTAAAGCAACATGGCACAGTTTTAAGTCAGAAATAGTGAAAACTGGAACTGACGTATCACCAGCAAAGAATGAAGAGAAAGAGGCAGATTTGAGAGACATTTATGACAGACATAGAATTGATGTGATTTGGAAATTATTTGGATTGTGAGATAGAGGTAAAAGTGGAGGATAACACGAATATTTGTACATTGGGAAATTAGAAAAATGGAGGTGCTATTAACGAAGATCAAAAATGTAAGAAGTGGAGTTGGTTAGCAAGATGGGGAGAAAATGTCCATTTTAGATAGAAGCTGGAGCTTAGAAACCAATAGTCCTGTGTCCCAACCCTAACTGGTCAGACTTTGGTGTATGATATTTAATCTGTAAAATGGAAATGCTCGTTTTGTCCTTACCCAGAGAGAGGTCTGGCTTTTGCTTCTATCTCTGGAAGGTAATTTCTAAACCTTCAGCTCTCAATAGGAGTGTTGTTGTTCATGGTGGCCCCCTTGATCTGCATCTAATAGTGCATGTTAGGAAGGTGACTCATGGTCAGTTCTAAATGAGGTGGATAAACCTGGAGCCTATCACACACAGGGAAGTAAGTCAGAAAGGGAAAGAAAAATACTGTATAGTAATGAATATATATGGAGTCTAGAAAGATGGTACTGACTCTCCTACATACAGAGCAGCAAAGGAGACACAGATGTAAAGAACAGACTTTTGGACTCAGAAGGAGGAGAGGGTGGGATGATTTGAGAGAATAGCATTGAAACATATACATTACAATATGTAAAATAGATGACCAGTGCAAGTTTGATGCATGAAGCAGGGCACCCAAAGCTGGTGCTTTGTGACAACCCAGAGGGAGGGGTTGGGGAGGGAGGTTTGAGGGGGTTCAGGATGGAGGGGACACATGTATACCTATGGCCGATTCATACTGATGTATGGCAAAAACCATCAGAATATTGTAATTATCATCCAATTTAAAAATTACAAAAGTGACTC
The DNA here is from genome assembly GCF_014754425.2 of Oryx dammah. Taxonomy (NCBI): domain Eukaryota; kingdom Metazoa; phylum Chordata; class Mammalia; order Artiodactyla; family Bovidae; genus Oryx; species Oryx dammah. Next base: position 41,077,414 of record NW_024070187.1, on the reverse strand, counting down.
ATGATAGACCCTCTTGGACCACTTGGTATATCAGTCAATCAACCATTCCAAGATAATGAGACCCAATAAAAATTCTCAAGAGTGAAGCTCAGGTGATCTTTTCAGACTGACAATATTTCATGCATCTGGTCAAACATGATTGTTAGCAGGGTAAAGCATCTTGAGGATGCTGGGAGCTATAGAAACCCTCTGAGACCCCACTCTATGGCCCTCTTCCTTCGGATGATTCTAATTGACATCCTTTTTTTTTTTTCTGTGATAGTTCATATCTGTGACTATAATAGCTCTCAGTGAGTTCTGTGAGGCTTCCTAGGTGACCATTAAACCTGAGGTTGTTTTTGGGAAACTCCTCATCTTGCAGCTGGCATCAGAAATGAGCGTAGTTTTTATATGAAATCCTTCCTCTAACTTTGTGTTTGGACCCTAACTCCTCATAGTTGAGATCAGAAGTTTTGGGCAGACGTGGCAGTCAGAAAGCTGTATCCTTAACCTCATAACTGGAATAATTCCAGGTACTAGCAGACTTGTGAAGAGTAACTCATATATTCCACAAATGTTTGCACAAACTATAGAGCAGTCATGGTGTGTTGCACTGGAGAGAAAGCAATGAAGCAGCCTTTGCCTTCATGGAGCGTAGAACCCAGATCAAGTGATGTCACGTATGTGTGATAGACTGAATGTTTGTATCCCTCCAAAATTCATATGTTGAAATCCTAATCCCAAATATGATGATATGAGGAGGTGGGGCCTTTAGGAGGTAATTAGTTCATGAGGATAGAGCCATCATGGATGGAACTCAGAGAACTCTCAATCCACTCTGCCATGGGAGGATACCACAAGATAGCAGTCTGCAGTCCAGAAGAAGGCCCACAGCAAAACTCAACTGTACTGGCACCCTGATCTCAACTTCCAGCCACCAGACTGTGAGAAACAAATTTCTGTTATATTTAACCAAACCAGCCTGTGGTACTTTGTTATAGCAACCTCCATTCAGTCACTCAGTCATGTCTGACTCTTTGTGACCCCATGGACTGCCAGGCTTCCCTGTTCATCACCAACTACTGAAGCTTGGTCAAACTCATTGAGTTGGTGATACCATCCAATCATCTCATCCTCTGTTATCCCCTACTCCTCCTGCCTTCAATCTTGCCCAGCATCAGGGTTTTTTCCAATGAGTCAGTTTGCATCAGGTGGCCAAAGTATTGGAGTTTCAGCTTCAACATCAGTCCTTCCAATGAATATTCAGGACTGATTTCCTGTAGGATCGACTGGTTAGATCTCCTTGCCATCTAAGGGGCTCTCAAGAGTCTTCTCCAACACCACAGTTCAAAAGCATCAATTCTTAGTGCTCATATAAATATAAATTCTAGTGTCATCATCATCTAGATGCCATTTTGAATTCATGAATATAATGAATTTATTTCTAAAGGATTTTTAGACAGAGCTCTTGACTCAAGAAACAAAAAGTCTCTTCAAGCTTAAGGGAAAACAAAAGATCCTAGAAGAGAAGAAGTGGATTGTTCCATACCTCTTTCTCACCTGTAATTGACAGTCTATGGCTGAAATACACAATCTGAAGTCATCCAAATAACAATTTATTCCTAAGCAGGTACATAACAGAAACCCAAAAATGATGCTTCATTAAAGTATTTAAAGCCAACAGGAGAAACACATGTACAGAAAAAAAACTCACCAAGAGCTAATATGAAGTTATATCTTATTTTTCTCATAAATTATAGCATCACTAGATTAGAATATGTTGCAAGTACAAATACTTCCTTGGCCCCAGGGATCTTGGGAGTGAATATAAATGCTGTTTTTTAACATTCATAATGGGCATGTTGGGGCTTCCTGTGGCTCAGATGGTAAAGAATCCACCTGCAATGAAGGAGACTGGGGTTCAGTTCCTGGGTGGGGAAGATCTCTTGCAGAAGGGAGTGGCTTCCCACTCCAGTATTCTTGTTTGGAGAATTCCATGGACAGAGAAGCCTGGCAGGCTACAGTTCACGGGGTCTCAAAGACTGGACACACCTGAGCAACTAACACATTTACTACTTTCACTTTCAAGAGGCATGTTAGCAAGAACACATTTTCTGAATGTCAAATGAGCTTTTCTATTTTGAAGTGCTTTAGTACCCATTTCTGATCAGTTTATAAATGGCATGCACAAAAATAAAGAATTATATGTTTCATGCCCAAACACAGTACAATAAAAGGTAAGCCTAGAGAAAGGAAATCATGGGCAAGACTTCAGGTGAAATTGATTTTTGCAGATGACTTGTGTCTGGGAAGAAATTTAAATTTGTTAATTTAAACAAACCATGTTGTTCACTCTGGTTTCCTAGCACCCATATTGCAAAATCTTATAATAGGCCTTCAGATGTCCTTGTGCAATGGAGAGAGCTAGAAAGATTTTATTTCTTTAGATAACAAAGCATGTTCTCCAAGTGACTGCTGTGGGAAATTGACTAGAGCATCTATAGTTGGTCTTACCCTTTCCTCCTTGTCTTCATGTGTTTCTCTATTATTAAACAATATTTCAGCCCCAGTCAACAAATGATCCAAGGATGAAAACACTCTCAGATTTTGTCTTATGTAAAAAAACAAAGCACCTCTTCAAAACTTATTCTTTAGAAATTGCTGGAGAACAATACTGGGACAATCTATAAATAAGTAGATGAAACATCTTTGTCATTCCAATAGTACTGGAAAAGGTAATGATAACATATTTTTGAAAAGACTGTGCAATGAAGACTAACTGTATTTTCAGAAAACTGAAGCATTATATATGCTAATAAAGACAAAAAGACAAAAACGCTTAGCATTTCCCATTGTATTCAGCTGTCTCAGTCAGCCCTAAACATTTTAATGAGTACAGGAACAGTGTAGTGAAATGAAGTTCTTTGCTTTGTTTTATGCCTACTACTAAACTTTTCAATTACAGAAATAGTCTTTGTAAGGTTTTCTCTGCTGTGTAAACTTATATATCTCAATGCACAGATTGGCTCTATTGAAACTGGACTGGATGATAAAAAGTAGGAAAATATTTAAAATGCAGAGTAAATATTTGTTCAAGAAACACTTATAACAGGGGATTGTATTAAATTCTACATTAGGAAGACAATTCAAAAGTGGAGACCTTCAGTACCATAGAGTCAAATCCTTACTAGGAGGTGAGTTCTCATGGCCTGATTTCACGCCCATAGTCGGAGAACTAGAATCAAAATTTGCTCAAAATAACAGTAGTTTCGGCTTGAATAGGTACAGCTCACCACACTGCCAACTTGTATCTTACAGAATGGCTTTTTAGTTTTATTTAAAATATTATAATATCAAAAGTTCATGTTTTTCTTCACATTTAAAATTTTTAAACAGTATCTTTTTAAGGTTCTTTTTTTTTTTTTTGAGTATAGCTGAGTACGGTTTATTAAGCTGTGTTTAGTATACAGATGGTGGGGCTTGCCCATGGTGCCCTTAATGTACAAGGCCCTGACGTTCTGACAGTTTTTCTGAGCAATGACAGCAGGAAGTTTACAGCTAAGTGGATGTTGTACACAAGCTCATCATCTGTCGTCTTCACGTGGCCAACAGCCATTGCCAGACACAGCAGCTTCTTCATCTGGAACTTGATCGTGGACTTCACTTCATCAGCTTTGGCCACCATGTTCTCATTGTGGGTCAGTAAGGAAGGGAACTTGCCAGACTTGTTCAGGCCTGGACCCAGGATTCATGGGATCTGCTTGAGCAGAGACTCTGAAGCCAAAAGACATCATATTTCTTGGCCAGCTTCTTGACCAATTTCTTGTTCTTATTGAGTTTCTTCAGCACCTCAGTGTCTATGTGGGGGGTATCCACAGCCTTGGCCTCATCACAGTGCTGCTGGTCCCCCAAGACACACACCGAGAACTTGGGGCGGGGAGTGGACTTAAGCCTGACGGTGCCCTAGAAGTATTTGTCCTTCTGAGGGTCATAGTTCTTCTGGCTGATCCATCATCTCCAAAACCTTCCAGCGTTTATGCTGATTCCTGTGCAGGACTTCCTGCCATGCCTCATAGAGGGTGTTGCAGGAGACTTTGCTGCTCATGGTTCCTCACACTGCAATAACCGGAAAAGAGCATTTTAAGGTTCTTTTATCAGAGTAAGATTCTTTTTTCACACACATCTCTATCCATACCCACATATACCCATAAAAAATAGTTTATATGTTTTTGTGGGATATTTTTTTGTGAAAGTGTTAGTTGTTCAGTCGTGTCCAACTCTTTGTGACCCCATGGACTGTTACCTGCCAGGCTCCTCTGTCCATGGGGGATTTTCCAGGCAAGAATACTGAAGTGGGTTGCCATTTCATTCCCCAGAGGATCTTCCAGACCCAGGGATCAAACCTGGGTCTCCTGCATTGCAGGCATATTTTTTATAAGCACATTGCAATAATCTTTGATGACCAAACTTAAAATGTTATGTATAACTGATTTTAATAATTTAAGAAAATTTTAAAAGTAATATTGATACACTTAACCATTGTTTCCTTACTTTTGATTAATTACATTTTATTGAAAAGATATATTCAACACTTTATTGACAAGATAAGCAATGGAAAAGGAGGTATTTGTTTTTCCCCAGATCTTTCAGATCTCATATTTACTTTCAGAGGGCACACTATCAATGGTTTATTGTGTCACCAGAAATAGTTATGCTTTAAAAAATTTGGTATAATGCATGCGAGAACTTTTTAAAGTTTTTATTTTGAAATAATTTTAGATTTACTGAAAAGTTTCAGATATAGTTCAGAACATTCGTGCATATCTTTTACTAATTTTATCTTATGTTAACAACTTTCAGAAAAATGTAATTATAACTAAAAATTAATATTTGATTAGTAATAATACTAATAAAATGACATGTTTAAATTTTAGCTATTCCCTGCCCTCAATGTCTTTTTTTCAGGGATCAGGATACAATTCAAGATCTCATATTGCTTTTAGTTGCTATATCTCCTTAATCTTCTTCAATCTGGGGGCAGTTTTTTAGTTTTTCTGTTATTGCTTTTGATGAATACAAATCAGTTGTCTTAGAGAATGTATTTCAGTTTGAATTTATCTGATGTTTCTCATGACTAGATTGTACTTATATATTTTTTCAAGTATATCATATCTGTCTGTGCCATATCAGAGGTATATGATGTGGATTTGTCTTCATATTGGTGCTCTGAACTAATGTTATAAAAATTTAGTACAGATTTTAGTATTAGTATTCCTGTTTGGAAAATTCCAGGAAAAATTCCATGGACAGTGGAGCCTGGCAGACTACAGTCTATGGGGTCGCAAAGGTCTATGGGGTCGCAAAGAGCCAGACATGACTAAGCATGCATGCATTAGTATATTACACACATCACTTTGATATTTATTTAACTTTAAGAGCATTCCACTTCAGCATACCATTTTTCTTGATCTCTACATAGTATTCAGTTGCACTGTAGGTCACGATTGGTCTAATCAGTCTACTAACTGTTGAATGTTCAGGTTATTTCTTGTTGGTTATTTTAATTTTAAGTAACTATTAATAGAAAGGATATTATTTTAAATGTATTTGTGCATGCTTGTGTATATACATATAACAAATTTATATTAATGGAAATGGAGTTGCTGGGTCAAAGTTGGTGTGCATATTAATTTAGATGACATTGACTAATTTCCTGACAGTTTGCATTCCCTTCTGAGCCATGTAGTAAAAGGTTTATTTTCTCATGTGCTGGTTTGATACTTCTTGGTCTTTGCCAATAAGAGAAAAATGGTACTTTATTATGGCTTTCATTTACATTTCTACTATTATGTCTGTTAACAAACTACTGCAATTTTTGTGAGCTTTTTTTCATTGTTCTTTGTCCATTTTGCTACTGAGTCATTAGCCTTTTTCATATTAAAGAACTCTTTAAATAATGATATAATTAACCCCTTGTCATCTAGTTGTCAATGTTTTCCTCTGTATTTCATTTGTGTTTTAAATCTTTGTAGGCCTATACTCATGATGGTTTATTGATTCTTATAACGGCTAATGAGTAACATGTTTCTCAGTGAAAGATCTGAAATGGTTTTATCAATTTACCCATAGTCATATCATCCCTTTCTTTTAAATCAATAAATGTTTAAAGCCCATCATTGAGTTAAAATGTATAAGATGAATCTAAATGTGTTTTGTGACTTATTTGCTTTAGGTCTGAATAGTCATGGTAGTAGAAAAATGAGCAAAAAGTTAACAGCTTTTATCTGTTGAACAATTTCGCCATTACAGCATATCTACTTTGGCTCAATTTATTTATTATTGTACTTGGCTCCAGTCTCAAACCTGTGCCTTGGAGTAAAATGGAATAATGAGTATGGTTGGCTCAGCTGGTAAAGAATCTGCCTGTGATGCAGGAGACCTGGGTTTGATCCCTGGGATGGGAAAATCCCCTGAAGAAGGGAACAGCTACCCACTCCAGTATTCTGGCCTGGAGAATTCCATGGATCGTATAGTCCATGGGGATCCAAAGAGTCCAGCATGACTGAGAAAACTTTCACTTTCGCATCTACACAGTTAAATGTAGAGATATTTATGTGTTTTTATTTATATTTAAAAATGCAGAAGTCATCTGACAAGTGTGCTCTTATATGGATATCAGATGTTCCCAGCCTGGAAAAGACCAATAATTTTCTCTTGGAAAATACGTACTTAAACTGGACTGCTGGCAGTGTTCTCTAAAGTGAAAGTGATGACTACTCAAGAAGGATTAAAATATCTTTGCCTTTCCTTTTTCGCTTTTCTGAGCTTGTAGACCTTCCTATGTCCTTCATTCATCAGAGCTCATTTACTTTTGACATGACAGGTGCCAGATATGGCTCTGCTGGGTGGGTTTCTGAACTTCTGCTGGGTGGGCCAGGAAGCATTTGGTTACTGAAAGGAGAGGTGTGTTGGAACTGACTAGAGTCATTAGGTTCAACATTGTACAGTGTCTGAGTGACATGGGAATGTCCAGCCTTCCCTCATCACCAGCTGCTACAGCTGGAGTGCTTGGTATGCTCCTGATAAGAGCCTTGGCCCAGGCTTCAGTATATGTTTGGAGCTTAGACGAGAGAGAGTGCTGTAACTCTGAATCAGTTGTTCTAAACCTCAGTTACAAACTTGGGTAAGGGAATTAGTATTTGGTATTAATACTCAGGAGAACAGAGCCTGAAATTTATTCCTTGTATGTAACTCAGAAGGCAGTTGACACTTCCCAGCCATCTCAGAAATTTGATTAAACTTGTTTTCATGATAAATGTATGAAATTGTATCTGCTGTGATCTGTTGCAGCAAATACAATTTCCTTATACTTTCTAGGGTTTCATGCAGTTGACATACTCATCCTTCTCTCAGTTCTTACACTGGTGGTTCTGTCCTTGACCCAGAGGTATAAATATGCAAAGTCCGTTCCTTTCACTGGGATCCAAAAGAAACCCACACCAAATATTTGTTGAGGCTGTGTTTTATATGGGAAGAGGAGTGACATTATGATTGGTCCCATAAAGAGCAATTAACCAAATGATGTATTCATAATAGTCCTATATATATTATATGTTTAAAATTTTCATTTTAGAGACAAGAACCTTAGACTCAGAATGGTTACGTAAACTAAGGTCACAAGACTAGTAATGTCAGAGTCAATATTAAACCCCGATTCTTCTCATTACCTTAAATACTGTCTCTTACAAACATGTGTCTATCTCTAATTGTCATGTTTCATCAAAATAGGATTGAGTAGATAGACATTTGGAGAAGGGAATGGCAACCCACTCCAGTAGGGAGAATCCTTATGGACAGAGGAGCCTGGCAGTCTACAGTTCATGGGGTCGCAGAGAGTTGGACACGACTGAGCAACTAAGCACAGATATACATTATAAAATTAGTTTTGAATAAATATACAAATGCAATAAGAATATGATTTATTTCTGTAAGCAATACTGTAACAAACTCTAATGGAAGTCTAAAAGACGTTATTTTTAAACTATTAATACATTTTCCCTAGGTATGTGTATATGTGATAGATGTTGGGATAGGTTATGTCTTAAAAATGAAAGAGAAAAAAATAAAGATGAACTAGGTCACCATATAAAGAGAGAGATGTTTGAGTATTTTACCAGTCCAAATCCATTTAATTTATGATTTAATATTATTCCAGATTTAGGTAGAAGCTCTAAATATTAAGTAGCTCAATAAAATATGCCTGTGATTTTCTAACATCATATTGACTCATGCATCTTTCCTTGTTAAAATATTTAGAAATTTCATCAATTGAGTACTTTATGTAATTTTCCAACTTTTCTGTCCTTAACTTTTTCTTTGATAAAGTGGTTTTCTCTAGTGTTCCCAGGAAAGTGAACTATGTAATGCTGCCAATTGATTAATATTACAAACAAACACAATTTATGTAGCAGTGCACCAGTAAATGGTTCCTGTGCTTATCCTTGCATAAGCAATGTGCTTGTTCTATTAAGGAATTTTACTTTTCTAAACAGGAGGTTCCCTGGGCAATACACAGCTGTTTCTATAGGATGGCAATTAATGTTTTTTTCCAATTAAAAAGGACGCTTTGCATGTTTAAAAAAGAGATTAGCACAAGGATTCATGATACTTCCTAATTTTAAACCAGCTCTACTGAAACACATTAGATATAGATAATTGCACAATCCAGGAATATCCAGCAGAAAAATATGTGGCTCTAAAGCAGTAGTCTTCATCCTTAGCATGCATCAGAATCACCTAGAATTTCTGTTAGAATATTCAGTCTATAGTTTAGTAGGTTTGATTTACATGTTCAGTGATGCTGATGTTGTCGGTCCAGGGAGCATACTTTGGAGAACACTGTCTAAAGTAATGATGCTGTCTTTCATCTAAACATATATGTTATGCATCCAAATGAATGTCTTTAAAATCATATACTTCCTCCAGTAATGGTGCTATGCTCAGTAATCTCTGAAAAATTTCCCACTTGGAATTGCCTTAAGGGTTAGTTCATGAAATGGACATTAACACTGTTTCCTTTCTTTAATAGTCATGCACATTCTCCTGCTCTGTCCTTCTCCTCCTCCCCATATTTTGAAACACAGAAATATTTCAGTGTTATTGAAATATGCATTCCTAATCTTTCTACCCAGTCCTTCCCTCACTCTCCTGCTAGGCCAGCTCAGGTGCTTGGTTTGCTCTCAGTTTGAGCATCTGAGCTTGAAACTAACCAGGCACCTCTTTATTTGAAGCAGGAAAGAGTACTAAATCACATTTGGGCTCAGGTAGCATTCTGATGTTCACTTTTGTCATTGGTAAAGCTAATTACTTTTCATCTAGTTGTAGAACCCTGGAGTGGAACCAGGATGAGAGATTGAATTTAGACATGAAACCCCACCTTGAACCTTGAACGTGACACTTTGCATGGTTTAAATGGCATTTTAATGGAAAACGGAGGAATTAACCTTCAGTTTTATTTTTAACTTCCCTTCCCAGTGTCCTATGTCATACTACCTGTGTACTTTGAGTAAACAATACTTTGAGGTGCCTATGTTCAATTCACAAATTATTTATTGAAGTCCTATCATTGTAAGGTACTATATGAGATTCTTTAAGAGTTACAAAGGTGAATTTAATATACTGTGTGTGTAAAATGCTTATGTTAGATTAGCCAAGAGAATACTAGCAAAAGTAATGATAAAAAGTTATGCTGCTGGGAGCGTGAGCAAAGAAATCTGAGGGGAAAAGTGAGATCACTCTATCAACTGATAAGTAAAAGAGAAGGTCTATGTAAGAGGCAATATTTGAGGTGGACACTGACTGATGGTCATTGAAAGGAAGGGTCTAGTGGGATGCCTAATGTTCAGAGGCAATTATATAAACAAAGGTAAAGTGCATGTGTCAGATATGAAGAAGTGATTTTAAGAGAGAAATTTATATAAGCCCTGTGTAGGGAATATTTCATGCAAAGTTGGGCTCAATAAAGGACAAAAATGGTATGGACCTAACAGAAGCAGAAGATATTAAGAAGAGATGGCAAGAATACACAGAACTGTACAAAAAAGGTCTTCACGCCCCAGATAATCATGATGGTGTGATCACTCACCTAGAGCCAGACATCCTGGAATATGAAGTCAAGTGGGCCTTAGGAAGCATCACTATGAACAAAGCTAGTGGAGGTGATAGAATTCCAGTGGAGCTATTTCAAATCCTGAAAGATGATCCTGTGAAAGTGCTGCACTCAATATGCCAGCAAATGTTGAAAACTCAGCAGTGGTCACAGGACTGGAAAAGGTCCGTTTTCATTCCAATCCCAAAGAAAGGCAATGCCAAAGAATGCTCAAACTACCACACAATTGCACTCATCTCACATGCTGGTAAAGTAATTCTCAAAATTCTCCAAGCCAGGCTTCAGCAATGTGAACCGTGAACTTCCATATGTTCAAGCTGGTTTTAGAAAAGGCAGAGGAACCAGAGATCAAATTGCCAACATCTGCTGGGTCATCGAAAAAGAGAGTTCCAGAAAAATATCTACTTCTGCTTTATTGAGTATGCCAAAGCCTTTGACTGTGTGGATCACAATCAACTGTGGAAAATTCTTCGAGATGGGAATACCAGACCACCTGACCTGCCTCTTGAGAAATCTGTATGCAGGTCAGGAAGCAACAGTTAGAACTGGACATGGAACAACAGACTGGTTCCAAATAGGAAAAGGAGTGCGTCAAGGCTGTATATTGTCACCCTGCTTATTTAACTTCTATGCAGAGTACATCATGAGAAACGCTGGGCTGGAAGAAGCACAAACTAGAATCAAGATTGCTGGGAGATATCATTAATCTCAGATATGCAGATGACACTACCCTTATGGCAGAAAGTGAAGAAGAACTTAAGAGCCTCTTGATGAAAGTGAAAGAGGAGAGTGAAAAGTTGGCTTAAAGCTCAACATTCAGAAAACAAAGATCATGGCATCCAGTCCCATCACTTCATGGCAAATAGATGGGGAAACAGTGGAAATGGTGGCTGACTTTATTTTTCTGGGCTCCAATATCACTGCAGATGGTGATTGCAGCCATGAAATTAAAAGACGCTTACTCTTTGGAAGGAAAGTTATGAGCAACCTAGACAGCATATTAAAAAGCAGAGACATTACTTTGTCAACAAAGGTCTGTCTAGTCAAGGCTATGATTTTTCCAGTGGTCATGTATGGATGTGAGAGTCGGACTGCGAAGAAAGCTGAGCACCGAAGAATTGATGCTTTTGAACTGTGGTGTTGGGGAAGACTCTTGAGATTCCCTTGGACTGCAAGGAGATCCAACCACTCCATCCTAAAGGAGATCAGTCCTGGGAGTTCATTGGAAGGACTGATGTTGCAGTTGAAACTCCAATCCTTTGGCCACCTGATGTGAAGAGCTGACTCATTTGAAAAGACCCTGATGCTGGGAAAGATTGAGGGCAGGAGAAGAAGGGGATGGCAGAGGATGAGATGGTTGGATGGCATCACCAACTCAGTGGATATGAATTTGGGTAAACTCCGGGAGTTGGTGATGGACAGGGAGGCCTGGCGTGCTGTGGTTCATGGGTCGCAAGGAGTCAGACATGACTGAGCAACTGAACTGAACTGTGTAGACATTAAGGCAAAGTAAGAAAGAGTAAGGAAAAGGTGGTGATAGACAAAGGCAATGCTCCACCCACTGCCCACCTGCAAGCCCCTGCTGTGAGGAATTCGGCAGAAAGCCTCCACCTGTCTGCACCTTCAAAGCCTGACTCAGCTTCAGGGAATCACCTTGTCCAGGATGCCACTGAGGCCCTAGATAAGTGTATGGCTTTATATGAAAGTGAGATTATTTAAGCTTTATGAGGGATACTCTGATGGACATTATTCTCTTGAGAGTTCTCTGCTGATTTGGCTTTGCTGCTCCACACTTTGACTTCTTCCTCAGCTCTATCCTCCTTCCTTTTGTTGTTCAGTCGGAAGTCATGTCTGACTCTTTGTGACTCCATGGACTGCAGCACACCAGACCTCGCTATCCCTCACCATCTCTTGAAGTTTGCCCAAGTTCATGTCCATTGAATTGGTGATGCCATCCAACCATCTCATCCTCTGTTGCCCTCTTCTCCTTCTGTCTTCAATCTTTCCCAGCATTGGAGTCTTTTCCAATGAATCAGCTCTTTGTATCAGGTAGCCAAACTATTGGAGTTTCAGCATCAGTCTTTCCAATGAGTATTTAGGGTTGATTTCCTTTAGGATTGACTGGTTTGATCTTGCTGTCCAAGGGACTCTCAAGAACCTTCTTCAGCCCTGTAGTTCAAAAGCATAAATTCTTCGGCTCTCTTTCTTCTTTATGGTCTAACTCTCACATCTGTACATGACTACTGGAAAGACCATAGCTTTGAGTATACGGACCTTTGTGGGCAAAGTGATGTCTTTGCTCTTTAATAAGTGTCTAGGTTTAATGTAGTAGGTGTTAATCCTTAATTCACATCTTGTGAACTGATGCCTGTTGAATTCCAGAGTGAGGTATGTATTCATACTGAGTTCTGTAGACCATCAGGAGTGACTCAAATCTGTCCTCAAGTCAAGTGACATGATTGGAAATACATTTTAGGAAAACTCATTCAGCAGGAGTGTATGTGGAAGAGATTAAAGAAGAGGAAACTGGAGTAGAACAGAAGTAAAAATTTTTGCTCTAAACAAAGAGGATACAGTGAAGACCTGGAAGATGTTAAAATAAAAATAGAGGTGAATTTGAAAGATATGGACAAAGAAGGATCTGTAAAACTCAGGAATTGATTGGATATTAGAGTTGAGAAGTAAGAAAAGGTAGAATCCAGGTTTTCTCCAAGATTTTAAACTTGATGGAACATGGTATGGCTGCTAACAAAAGTAAGGGAGTCATTGTGTGTGTGTGTGTGTGTGTGTGTGTGTCACACATGCAATCCAAGGGAGTCAAAGTAGTGTAATGAATTAGGAAGAAATTTCTAATGGTTTATGCCATAAATTCCCATGATTTATGCCTTATGGTATGTTTTTGTAGCTTGCATTTCTACAGACCTGCTCTGCATATGGGAATACATTTGTCATATAAATAGACACAACCAGAATTGCAGCATTAGCCTTCCCTAAGTCTTAGGTCCTCTCATGTTCATTAATATCCTGTTCATGTTCTACTGGCCTTGCAAAGAAACACATTCTGTATCCAAGATGCTGAATTCCAGAGCTTTGAATGTTGAATACAAACCCACCCAATGGTACTGATTTGCCTTTTTGAACATCACATGTATATTTCAGTGCATTATTCCATTCACAGTGTTATTAAACCATCACTGCTACTTCCCAAACTTTGTTTTTTGAATTGAATTTATTAATTTTAATGGACTTTATTTTTAGAGTGGTTTTAAGTTTATAAAAAAACTGAATGGAAAGCATAAAAAGTACATATATTTCCTCTCCCCACATATGCATGACCTCCCCTACCATCACCATCCCACACCAGAGTGGTTACAGTCTGTAAACCAACACTGACACATTATTATCCATAGTTTACACTAAGCTCCACTCTTGGTCTATGAGTTTTGACAAGTGTATAATGATATATATCCACCATTATAGTATCTTACAGAGTAGTTTTACTGCCCTAGAAATCCTCTGTGCTCCATCTGTTTATTCTTCCTTCTCCCAATGACCTCTGCTAACTACTTTTATTTTTCCCCCACTGTTTCCATGTGTGTATGCTCAGTCATGTCTGACTGTTTGTGAGGCCCTGGACTGTAGCCCACCAAGGGGGTCACAAAATCTGTTCATGGTGTATTCTAGGCAAGAATATTGGAGTGGGTTACCATTTCCTATGTCAGGAGATCTTCCTGACCCATGAATCAAACCCACGTCTTCTATCTCCAGCACTGGCAGGCAGATTCTTTACCACTGCGCCACTTGGGAAGCCCACTGTTTTCATAGCTTTGCCTTTTTCAGAATGTCATATAGTTTGAATCATATAGTATGTGGTGTGTAACCTCTCCAGATTGGCTCTTTTAACTTGTAATAGGCATTTAAGTTTCCTCCATGTCTTTTGTGTCTTTTAGCTCATTTTCTTTCAAGCACTGTCTAATATTTCATTGTATGAATGTATGACAATTCATTTATTCATTCATCTAGCAAAGGACTTCTTAACTGCTTCCAGGTATTGGCGAAACATCTGTGTCCAGGTTTCTCTGTGGTCATAAGTTTTCAACTCATTTGGATAAATATCAATGAATACAATTGCTAGATCTTATGGTAAGGGTATGTTTAGTTTTGCAAGAAAGTGGTAAACTGCCTTCCAGAATGGCTGTACTACCATTTTGCATTCTCACAATGAATGGGAATTCCTATTGCTCTTCATCCTTACCAGCATTTGATGTTTTCAGTGTTTTGAATTTTAGCCATTCTGATAGGTATATAGTTGTTTTAACTTGCAGTTGTTTGATGACAGGTGAGGTTCATCTTTTCTTGTGCTTATTTACCATCTGTATATCTTCTTCGTTTCAATGTCTATCTCAGACCTTTTGTTCATTTTTAAATGGAATTATTTATTATTATTATTGTAGTGTTTTAAAATTTGTACATTTAGATACTATCCCTTAATCACATATGTATTTTACAAATATTTCTCCTGGTCTATGACTTGGAACATATAGCATCTTCTTCATCCACAAATAGACACTCTGTAATCATTATTCAAAAACTTTCCAGCTCCTGGGAACCTCCAATCTGTATTTTATTTCTATTAATTTTCCTGTTCTAGGTGTTTCATATAAATGGAATCATATAATACGTGTTCGCTCTTATATCTGGTTTATTTAACTTATCAAAACGTTCTCAAGATTTATTCATGTGGAAGAATGTATCATATCCTTTATACCTATATATATCATATTCTTTTATGCATATATAAATGTATACATATAAAATTTTGTTATCCATTCATCTGTAGATGCACATTTGGATTGTTTCTACCTTTTGGCTTGAAAATAATGTTACAGGGAATAATACTGCAATGAATGTCTGAGTCCCTCTTTTTAATTCTTTTAATATACGCCTAATATACATAAGGGTGGAATTGCTGAGTCATGATAATTCTGTTTAGCTTTTTTAATAACTGCCACCCTGTTTTCCACAGAGACTACACTATTGTACTGAATTTCTTGTTGTTTACTCATGTGAAACTTTTATAATACCCTTCCCTCTACTCTGCTGACTCTTGTGGACCCTGAAGGATCATGCTATAGCCTCGAACTTTTCAAAGGCTCCCTCTTGATACCTGTTCTTCTGTATGTCTCAGAATTAGCTCACAAGAAAGTTGGGGAACAATGGCCTATTTTGAAGCCTGCTATTTTTGATCCAGTTAACATTTTGATGCTGCTATTTCAAACTGAGTTTGCTTTAAGTTTGCATTTAAGAATATAACTTTTAATTACAGTTTATTTGATATATTTATTTTCTGCCTGCTCTAAAAGACCTCTACAGTGATGAGGAAAAAGCAAGGAACAAATTGAAAAAATTCTTGCAATTATGGAGCTAATACTGCAGTATGAGTCAGAAAATAAACAAAGACCATTTTAGGTTATTGTTGTTGTTTAGTTGCTAAGTCATATCCTAGTGTTTTTTGATCCCATGGACTGTAGCCCGCCAGGTGCCTCTATCCATGAAATTTCCCAGGCAAGAATCTAGAGTGGGTTGCCATTTCCTTCTCCAGGGGATCTTCTACATCCAGGGATCCATCTCCTGCATTGGCAGGAGGATTCTTTACCACTGAGCCCCCAAGGAAGCTCCAATTTTAGTTTGGATTTATACTAAAATGAATGGTGCAGTAGAGAGAAACTTAGTAAGAAATTATTACCGATATGGTTGCCAGTAAACACCTATCCAAAGTGACTGTTGAATGAGACTTGAAGTATGAAAAAGAGTCACTCATGTGAACAAAAGGTGATGGGAGGATACTTTGAGGCACGAAGAGCAGCAAAGCAGAGTCTTCCAGGTGAGAAACTTAACGTGTTTGAGACACATAAAGCGAAGTGGAGAGAATCACAGTGAATAAGTAAAGAGGCACAAGAAGAGCTAGAGGGACACATAAGACTCCATGTAGCATCAAGACTTCAGACTTGGCAGCAGTTTGGAATTCACTCTCAGATCAGGTAGAACGTTTACAGAGGATGATGACCTGATAAATTCCAGTATGATGTGAGTCCTCAGTACTGGTTCCTCTGCATGTGTATTCAGAGTGCCGGCCATGCCCATGACGGTCACACAGGCTGGGACTTTCAGAAGACAGTATCATAGGGCTTAATCTGGCTTTTTTCTCTTCTTTTCCTTGAGAACTGAAAGGTGTTTTAGGATATTGTTTCTGGAGTAATGTTTAAAAACATCGAAAGTTCATAGCCCTAAAGTTCACTGTATTCTTTCCTCTCAAGACATTTTCCATGAATCTAAGATGCTAGAATCAAATAGGACTGACTCTAAGATGCTAGAATCAAATAGGACCAATCAGATTCTCTTTTTGTTTTTCATGGAAAGGCATTTAATTTAAAATACAACAGTGTGGCTATGTCAATCCAAACACCCAATCTATCCCTCCCTCCCTCACCTTTCTCCCCAGTAATTGTAAGTTCCTTCTCTAAGTCTGTGAGTCTGTTTCTGTTTTGTAAATAAGTTCAGTTGTATCATTTTTTTTTAGATTTTACATATGCATGATATCATATGAGAGTGGTCTTTCTCTATCTGACCTCATTTGGTATGATAATCTCCTGGTACATCCATGTTGCTGCAAATAACATTATTCCATTCTTTTTAATGTCTGAGTAGTATTTCATTGTATAAATGTGCCACATTTTCTTTATCCATTCATCTGTTGATGGGCATGCTTCCATGTCTTGGCTATCGTAAAAAGTGCTGCCAATGAACATGGTGGGGGTTACATATGTATACTTTTAAGCCATGTTTCTTTCTGAATATGTGCCTAAGAGTGGGATTGCTGGATCACATGGTAGCTCTATTTTAAGATTTTTAAAGAACCTCCACATTGTTCTCCATAATGGCTGTACCAATTTACATTCTCACCAACAGTGTATGAGGGTTCCCTTTTCTCCACATCCTTTCCAGCATTTATTGTTTGTACATTTTTTGACAGTGCCCATTCTGACTGGTGTGCATTGACACCTCCTTGTAGTTCTTTTTTTTTTTTTTAAGATTTATTTGTTTATTGGTTGTGGTGGGTCTTAGTGGCTGTACATGGACTTTCTCTAGTTGCAGAAAGTGGGGGCTACTCTTTGCTGTGGTGCATGGACCTCTCATTGTGGTGGCTTCCCTTGTTGCAGAACACAGGCTCTAGGTGTGCAAGCTTCAGTAGCTGTGGCATGTGGACTCAATGGGTTTTGATGCATGGGCATGTGGGATCTTCTCAGACCAGGGATTTAACCAGTGTTCCTTGAATTTCAAGGCAGAATTTTAACCACTGGACCACCAGGGAAGCCCTTACTGTAGTTTTTGTTTGCACTTCTCTATTAATTAGGAATAGTGAGAATCTTTTCATGTGCTTCTTGGCCGTCTACTGTCATCTTTGGAGAAGTGTGTCTTTAGGTCTCTGTCCACTTTTTAATTTTTTTTTTTCTTTAATGTGGAGCTGCATGAACTGTTTGTAAATGTTGTAGACTAATCCATTGTCTGTCATATTGTCTACAAATATTTTCTCCCATTCTGTGTGTTGTATTTTCATTTTGTATTTGGTTTCCTTTGATGAACAAAAGCTTTTGAGTTTACTTAGGTCTCATTTGTTTATTTTTATTTCCACTACTTTGGAAGACAGATCAAAAAAGATACTGCTGTGTTTTTGTCAGAGAGTGTTCTGCCTCTGTTTTCCCCTAAGAATTTTATAGTATTTGGTCTTAAATTCAGATCTTTAATCCATTTTGAGTTTATTTTTTGTAGTAGTTGTATTGTGTTAAAGAATGTACTAATGTCATGTTTTACATGTGTCATGGTCTTCGTAGACTGGGACCTGGGGACTGGAGTCGACGAGAAGGAGGACGCAGGGGACCCAAGTCTCGAGTGAAACAAGGGTACTTTATTTGTAGAAACACATGTTTATATATCTTCAATAAAATGATTACTCCACCATGAAAAAGGATGAAATTCCACCAGTGGCAACAAAATGGATAGTCCTTTAAGTAAAAGGTCATTGAAGAGAGTCACTGAAGTGGGTCACTGAAGGGAATCTAAGCAGGTGTTCTTTTCCGTGATCTTAGTCCTGAGAACTGCGTGCAGCTCTGCTCCTTCCTGTTTTTCAGGAACTGATATGGAACAGAGAGTCCTTGAGAAATAGCACACAAAGGAAGAAAACATATTGGATCCCTTCAAGTTGAACGTCTCCTGACATACACGGATCTGTCCAGTTTTCCCAGAACTATTTATTGAAGAGACTGTTTTTCCTCCATTTTAAAGTCTTGCCTTCTTTGTCATAGATTAATTGCCAGTAGCTGTGTGGGTTTATTTCTCAGGTTTATATCCTGTCCCATTGATCTCTATGTCTATTTTTGTGCCAGTACTATCCTGTTTTGATGACTGTAAGTTTGTAGTATGGTCTGAAGTCAGGGTGCCTGATTCCTCCAGCTCTGCTTTTCTTTCTCAAGATTGCTTTGGCTATTCAGAATCTTTGTCTTCATATAAATTTTAGGATTTTTTGTTTTAGTTCTGTGAAAAATGCCATTGGTCATTTGATGGGGATTGAATTGAATTGTGGATAGTCTTGGGTTGTGCAGTCTTTTTTGTCAATAATGATTCTTTCAATACAAGAACATGTATATCTTTTCATCTGTTTGTAGTATCTTCAATTTCTTTCATCAGTGTCTTATAGTTTTCAGAGGACCGGTCTTTTGTTTCCTTAGGTGGGTATATTCCTACGTATTTTATTCTTTTTGATGCAATGGTGATAAATGAGATTGTTTCTTTAATTTCTCTTTCTGATCTTTTGTTGTTAGTGTATAGAAATGCAACAGATTTATCTTTAACATTAATTTAGAATTGGGATTCAGTGCATGCAGCCCACTAGCTCTAAATATGTATTTGAGTTGGTGGTGGCTCTATGTGGCTGGTTTATATATAATTTAAGAGAATGAGAGAAGAGAAAAGGAGAGAGAGAGAAGAAGAAGTGTAGATAGTACAAAGCAAATAATGAAGGAAAAACTGGGCTTTGACCCAGACTCTCATGTAACTGTCTCCATTTTTCCTTAAAATTGAGATAGACTTTCTGCTTTTGATTTTTATGAGGTATGTCTGTAGCTTACTAATAAATTCCATAGATTTGATTTACTTAAGGTAGTTTGTTGTTATTGTTGTTGTTTAGCTGCTAATCTGTGTCTGACTCCTCTGAAACCCCATGGACTGTGCCTGCCATACTCCTCTGTCTGTGAGATCTCACAAGCAAGAATCCTGGAGTGAGTTGCCATTTCTTTCTCCAGGGGATCTTCCTGACCCAGGGATTGAACCTTCATTTCCTATTTGGCAGGTGGATTCTTGACCACTGAACCACCTGAGAAGTACTAAGGTAGTTTACCAGGTTTCTTTTGCTTACTATCCTAATGAAAAAGGAGTCAAGGGAAAGCTTGATTCTGCAATATGATGGGGACAAATTTATTGGGGACATTTTTATGCATAAAATTCAGACTTTAGTATACTAAGAATTAGGGGAAGAAAAAGGAAAGAAAGTCATATGGCATCAGCAGGCCTTCATATTTAGGATGAGGTCCTGCTTAGTTTCACCATCTGCTTGAACTATCCTTTTTCTGAACATAAATTAGAAAAAAGAGATAGAAAACAAATGGGGATGAAAACAAGATAATCTTGATCTTTGTAGCATGCCTTTGTATTTCCCACATATAATCCCTTTTAGTGGTACCTGGAGAATTTACCTTCTTTTCCTACACATTGTTATGATACCAAATTGCCAGCTGGTGTTCACATAATTGCTTGGTACTCATAACTGGAATCCATGTTACATTTTCAGTTTAGAGTTCGAAATGGCATCATTTATCTCTCTTTGTAAAAGTTGATATGACATGATTTCTCTCTTTGTCTAAAAGGTTTTGGGCAAAGCCTTCTATAACAGTTTTCACTTCTCCTATGAAAGTCCCATGTTATTTCATGAGTGACATAAACCACTCTGTTTTGTGCACCGTACTTATATTTGGCCATTCCTTTTTTATACTAGGTGTCAGAGAAGGAGTCACTGACTCCAACTCTTGAGCCTAAGACACCTTTGTCGTGTGAATTACCCAAGCGGGGAGCATAATTGACAGTTTATATGATCTAGAAACATTGATGATAAATGTATATTATATGTTCAAATGTATGTAAAAGAGATAAATGTAAAAAGGTAGATCTGATTTATGGGGCACTTATGTCTTTCAGAGCATACTTGTCCAAGCTGCAAGATAACTTGAATTTGGGGGAAATTTTATAGTGGACAAGCAGGTTGGAGGAATCTTATACATATTAATAGAATACTGATTCTACCTTTTAAAGAGTAATTCCTTGGTTGTCCAATGGCTAAGAATCTGCCTTGCAATGCAGGATACATAGGTCTAATCCCTGGTTGGGAAATTAAGATCTCACATGCTGTAGGGCAACAAAGCCCACATGGGCAACTGCCAAGCCCACGCGCCACCACTAAAGAGCTTTTGCTCTGCAGTAAAGAGTCTGCACACCACAAATAAGACCCAATACAGCCAAATAAATAAATAAGTAAATATATTTTTAAGAAAGGTAATTATATGATGTTATAGCAACATGAAGAGAAGAAATATTACCACTGTTAGTTTTTAATACCATAACATATTCTTCTTACTTTCTGTGTTCTGTGCCAGTAATCAGTGTCAAATTTACCAACTTGCAGTCATACAGTAAGGTTTTAAAGTTGTTTAATCGATTATCATATAGTAAATATTTCTCAGCATTAGTGTCATGTTGCTTCTTTTTATGTTCACAAACTTTTTATAGAAGTGTCGAATGCACAGAGAAGGTACAGAGCAAATTTTCACACAGTGAAAACCCTTGTAGCCTATTCCCAGATCACGAATCAGAATGTTATCAGAACTGTAGGATCCCTCTGAGTACCTTCTAGGCACCATGCACACCCCAGAAAAAGTGAGAGTAAAGTCATTCGACCGACTCTTTGCGACCCCATGAACTGTGGCCGACTCTTTGTGACCCCATGAACTATAGCCTATCAGGATCCTCCATCCATGGGATTTTCCAGGCAAGAGTGCTGGAGTGGGTTGCCATTTCCTTCTCCAAGGGATCTGCCCGACCCAGAGATCTTCTCGACTCAGGGATTGAACCCCAGTCTCCCGCATTGTAGGCAGATGCTTTACCATCTGAGCCACCAGGGAAGTCCCCGGAGGGAGTCACTATTCTGACTGCCACCTTATTTGATTAGCTTTGCCTGTATGTGAACTTTGTATAATGTAAGTGGAACCACATAGCACACCCTCTTCTCGTGTTTGGCTTCTCTCACTCAGTGTTACTCAGTGAAGATGATCCAGATGACTGCATGTCCTTGAGATCTTCTCATTTTTATTGTTGCATAGTATTTTGATATTTGAATAAACCATCATGTATCTATTCTAATGCTATTAATTGGGCTATTCTGAGCAATGCTGCTATGAACACTCTTGTACATTGTGTGTGAACATATTCTTTTCTCTAGGAATATACTTAGGTGTGACTGATTGAAAAATAACAAATTGGTAGAACATATTCCAAGTTAAGTGCTTTTCTAGAAAATGTATTAAAAAACTCCTTATAGGTTTTAACATCAAATGTAATCACACACACACACACACACACACACACACGCACACACACACACCACTTACCACAATGACTGCCACACAGTAGACACTTAGTAAAGGGTATTAAATGGACAGGTATGTTGAGCATAACAAGTAAAAAGATGATTTTGGAGATAATAATGTGTGCAGATGGAGACTGCAGCCATGAACTTTATGCAAGCCATGAAAGACGCTTGCTCCTTGGAAGAAAGTCTGTGACCAACCCAGACAGCATATTAAAAAGCAAAGATATTACTTTGCTGACAAAGGTCCGTCTAGTCAAAGCTATGGTTTTTTCAGTAGTCATGTATGGATGTGAGAATTGGACTATAAAGAAAGCTGAGTGCTGAAGAATTGATGCTTTTGAACTGTGGTGTTGGAGAAGACTCTTGAGAGTCCCTTAGACTGTAAGGAGATCAAATTAGTCAATCGTAAATGAAATCAGTCCCGAATATTCATTGCAAGGACTGATGCTGAAGCTGAAACTCCAGTCTTTGGCCACTTGATATGAAGAACTGACTCATTGAAAAAGACCCTGATGCTGGGCAAGATTGAAGGCAGGAGGAGAATGGGACAACAGAGGATGAGATGGTTGGATGGCATCACTGACTCAATGGACATGAGTTTGAGCAAGCTCCAGGAGTTGGTGATGGACAGAGAAGCCTGGTGTGCTGCAGTCCATGAGTCACAAAGAGTTGGACACGACTGAAAGACTGAACTGAATGTCATTGAACATTAGCATTTACTGAAATACATGACTTTGAAAGCTGTCTTTTAACTATAATTCTGAAAATTTGGTTGTTTTGTCATGAATCCTTTCTAAGTTCCTTCTTTCCTTTCAGTGGTAAATTTGAGAACTGGACACTAGTAGGAATTTGATAATACTGCATGTAATTCTTTAGAAAATTTGCCTTTATTACTCTGGGCTGGTGAGTGGTGCCAGTTTGCACTAATCTTCCATGGCTACATGGGCTCCCTCCCAGCCCAGTCAGCATTTGCAACACAATTTCATTGCTCTTGAATTTGCAGTCAAGAGTTTTGATTTCAGTATCTGGCCCACAAAGCAGTATTCTTACAGCTGTCCATTTGGAAAGCTTTCAATAGGAGACCAAATCCCTAAAGCTGGCAGGAAAGGATTGCTGGCTTTCCATGTTTTGTGTAGGGCTAGCTGTTAGAGGCATCCAAATCTGAAAATTGGCTTCTGTCTTCCTGTGATGTATCATTTTATAGATGTCTCAAAGTGAACCAAAAGCAAAAAAAAAAAAACAAACAAAAAAGAAAAGAAACCTTAGGTTCTGTCCTTTTGTTCTTCTCTTTCTTTTGTCATGTTCTTCAAGCAAGGAAAATATGGGAGAAGACCATTTCACAGGTATCCATTTCTGCAAGTTATGATGTGCTGATTTCAAGCTCCCTCAGGAAGAAGCCCATCTCTGTGGTTTGATCAAACAGGGATTGATAGCTATTGTTTTTTCCTCTACACTCAGGCTTATGCCTACTCAGTGGGTGTCCTCCTGTTTTTAAATGTGCTCAGGGTATCTGGGAGACCATTGCAGAGCAGAGCAGTTGAGCAGAGGTATGAAGTCTGATGTCTTTTGGGGCCAGGCAGGTGAGAAGAAGGGGGACATTATAGGTAGAAGCTGGAAGGAAGGGCAGGGGCAGTTGTGAGTGGAGAGTGCATGCTTCCCTGAAAGTATGCAAGTATGTTAAAAAAAAAACACACCAATATTATTTGTTTTCCACCCCCTCTCCATCCACATACATTTTGTGCATGCACAAACATGCACACATCCACACATGCACACCACGCATATTCTTTCTCACTCACGCATAAACATGTTGGGATTGGAGGAATAAAATAGTCTGCTACTAGACTGTATTTCCTGGTGCTATCTTGTTACCTCCATTTCGACAATATGTAGGATGAAGATTTAGTCTAGTATTGTTCAGTGGACAGGAATGTTTAGTGAGTGTGTGTGTGAAAGAGAGAAATTATCTCATCACACATGTTTACATTTAACATACACACACGCTAATGACTGATCCAAGAGAACTGGTCTTAGCAGAGATAGTGACCATTTTTTGAAACATGAATTAGACTAAAAGGGGGGGAAAGTCCTAAATTAACAAATAAAAATGCATGTCAATGATTGAGAAACTAAGAAGTTTGCAGGAAGTCCTGATTTTTTTTTTTTAATATTACTCTGTTGACTGCTCAAGTCTCAACTAAAGATTATACACTGGCTAATATGAATAATGATGACAATGAAAAATATCATTATTTAAGGAAAAATGATCCACTAATCTGAATTTTATTATAACCATTAGGATTGTTCTAGGAAGAGACCTTAATGTTTATGATGACGTTGTGATGCTATTACTTGGTTTCTAGCCTATGGATGGTCCTATTTCCATCCACGTGTACTTTGCATGCACACTTTGTCTGCCTTCTCATCTTCTCTCTATCTCTCCCGTATAAAAATTTTCCTCCAAAACTGCTATGAGGTTGGAGAAATAGGTTTAAGAGTTAGATTTTAGAGGAGGATGAGAGAGATTTTAAAGCGTTTTAGTTTTCTGGGCCTAATATTGTCTTTTGTACATGCATCTTATTTCATTATAAAGTTTGCATTTTTTAAAATCTCCTACCTTCATAGGTAGGTATATTAATGTGTTTAAAGTATATCCTTTAATATGAATGTATTCTTGCCAAATGTTGTGTGCAGATGTATTTAAATTTATATAGACAATATAACCATCACCTATATAAATTTAAATACTTATTGTAGGCCTCTAGTTGTTTCTTACTCTTTCCCACTAACACATTTTAAAGATCAATCTATGTTGCCAAGTTTATACCTAATGTGTATCTTTTTTAAAAAATTGAACTACAATTGACTTATACTAGTTTGTACCTTCTGGATAATTTATTGTGATGGGCATCAACATTTCCTCTTTCCCTATGGTGGACATTCAGGTTACTTCTAACTCTTTTGACTCTTGTGACTCCATGGACTATAGCCCCCAGGCTCCTCTGTCCGTGGAATTTCCCAGGCAAGAATACCGGAGTGGGTTGCATTTCCTTCTCCAGGGGGATCTTCCCAACCCAGGGATCAAACCTGCATCTCCTGCATTGTCAGGCAGGTGCTTAACCACCGCGCCACCAGGAAAGCCCTCTAACTCTTTACCAACAAACACAATGCTTTGAACCAATCTTTGTGGAGCTATCAGGATTTTACTGGGATACCCATCCTGGACTTGTATATCTGTCTTGCAAGGTAGTGCTGGATTGCTTTCCAGAATGCCCACACCAGCCGTCACCCTTCTTAGTTAACTATTCATGACAATTTCCCCATCCCATGAATACTGAGTGATACCTGACTTTCTGCTGCTGCTAAGACTTCAGTTGTGTCTGACTCTGTGCGACCCCATAGATGGCAGCCCACCAGGCTCCTCCATCCCTGGGATTCTCCAGGCAAGAACACTGGAGTGGGTTGCCATTTCCTTCTACAATGCATGAAAGTAAAAAGTGGAAATGAAGTCACTCAGTCGTGTCCAACTCCTAGCTACCCCATGGACTGCAGCCTACCAGGCTCCTCCCATCCATGGGATTTTCCAGGCAAGAGTACCGGAGTGGGGTGCCATTGCCTTCTCCACCTGACTTTCTAATTGTTGCCAATTTAAAAGTTTGATGTGATATCTCATTGGTGTCTTAGTGAAAGAGTCAATTCCTAGGTAGGTTGTTAAGAAGTCCAGGATCCCGGAGGAGGAGAAAGAAGTCTGGGGCTCTCATGAAGGAGATAGGTGTCTGGAGTTCTCAAGGAGGAGAAAAGGATATTTTTTTTTTTCTTTAAGTCCAGGGCTAATGATTGCACAACAAAACAACTCATCTTGCTCAAGGATATGTTTTCCCTTAAACTCTGTACCAATGATTATATAACAACAATGTATCCTGCTTGAGGACATGTTTTTCCTTCTTGAGAAACTTCTGACTAATCCTGTCATCTTACAATGTATATTATGGGAGTGGGTCTGGTAAGATCTTTCTATTATTAGTTATAATCCTATTATCTTAAAATGTATATTGTGGGAGTGGATCTGGTAAGACCTTTATAGCTTTGAGACATTCTTTTGATTTATTGTTAATAACCAATTGAAAAGTATATAGCTCCCTTTCGAAGACTAGCAAGGTGGGGCACTCTCCATCCCCCTTCTGGTGTCTATGTCAGAAACTTTCTCTGACTCTTTTCATACTTTAATAAAGCTGTGCTATACAAAAGCTCTGAGTGATCAAGCCTGGTCCTTGGTCCTGAAGCTACATCTTCTTCGGAGATCGTGAATCTGACATCGTTCACAGTAAGCTATCATTAGCTTGCCTTTTCCTCATCACCAATAATTTTGAACATCCTTTCAGATTCTCCGGAGCACTTGGGTTTCTTTTTCAGTGTACTGTTCAAGTTTCCTTTGCCCATTTTCTACACTCTTTCTCCAGGTGATCGGAAGAGTTGCCTGCCAGTGTAGCTATTGATACCTTAATTTAAGACACTGTGTATAGCATCTCCATTTCTTTCACGCACTAACTCCTTTGTAAATTTCTTTAAAAACAGGTCATTACTCTTGGTGAGTAAAATATTAAGGGCTTGTCTAGTGGAATTCCTCTTGTTCTGTGGCTCCTCCATCAACTGTTTCTTCAGGAATCCCTTGAGCTGTATTGATACACAACACTCTCATTCACTAAGAACCTTAACAAGGAATGGCAATGATTCTGCTGCCTGTGTCCTCTGCTGCTGATGCTGCTGCTAAGTCACTTCACTCGTGTCCAACTCTGTGCGACCCCATAGACAGCAGCTCACCAAGCTCCCCAGTCCCTGGGATTCTCCAGGCACGAACACTGGAGTGGGTTCCCATTGCCTTCTCCGCCTGTGTCCTCTAGGAAATATTAAAATCTAAAAGACAAGCAGAGGGAATTTGGTCATTGTTATTTCTGCATATACTTCTCGTGTTATAGCCCTAGGTATGATCTTGGCATAATGCAAAAGAAAATGAAATATTTGAATGATCTATTTTGAAGTGAAAACTGGAGAAACATAAGCTCATGATCTTGTTTCTGAAATTTGAGCCTATCTTTAGCTGATTTTTTTTGGAGACTGAAATAGCATTACTCTCCTAAGGCCTGCATGAAATGACTCCTTCAGTTAAGTTCTCTTTTGGCATTTGGGCATTCCAAATCAGCTGAGAAAAGGCTGTTATGCCCCATGAGAAGCCTGCACTTGATCAGTGAGTCACAAAGATGTGAAATAACATAATTGAATGAAAAAATACAGTAATGTAGGTTTGAGGGAGTATTATTGTTGCCAATAATATTTTTGAATATACGGAAGTTGCTTTTGGATGAGTTTCACTGTTTTATCTGTTAGAGATGATTCCTCACACATGTATTACCATGCAGGTTTTTGGAAACCTTTTAGCTTGTACAACTTTAGCTATTTTTCTTGAATTGATTTTCCAACTCCTGGACATCCATATTTTATACCTATTTCCTTTTGACTAAGCATGTCATGGGAAGTTACCCTAATCTACTGCCTGTCAGGGATACTGAATTGCATTGCTTTATAACTTTGACTTCCTTTAGAGTTACTCTGTGGAATATCTTTTCGTGAGTGTCAAAAACACTTAAAGTAATGTTTTTCATTGCATTTCCCAATACCTGTCATGGATTAAGGCATTAGAATATATAAATCTAGAGTTATCAGTTTTACTCACAATAATTTGGAGATACTAAAATCCTAAGTGTAGGTTTGAAGGTATGGATACTTTTAAAATTTTATTCTAAATATTTTAGGATTTTGATCATTGATCTAAAAGTAGAGATGGAACATTAATAGATGCATTTAGAAATTAGATTCTCTATTTCTTCTGAAAAATGAATATCTTCAATGAATAGGAACACTTGCTAATGTGATATCAAAATTTAAAATGTATTTATCACAATTGAGTTTAACTAGCTGAACTAATAAACTCTCATGAATTTTAAGTGGCCCCATACACCAGACTCTTACTGGACCATACTGAAGAGCCTTTCTTGATCAATGAACAATGGAAATTATTTTGCCAAACACTGTCGACTTCTAGACTCATTCTTTGCCATCCCAGTGAATGTTCTTAGTGCTTAATGAGCATAACCACCATGAAAACCCCTTCCTAATTCTTGAAACTCTGTTTTTTCCCTCTCTGCAAACTACGGTGATTTTCTTTACTAATTTTCTCTTGCCACCTTGCAAACAATTTTTTGTGTTTCATTTTTAGCTCTAGAGGTCTTTGTTCTATTCCTTGATACTGCTAAGCCAAGTTATTTTTTTTATAATATTGTAGCACAAAAGCAATGTAATTATCTAAAAATGTCTTATTTTGATTATAATTAAAGGCTTCAATTCCTTTTCTAGTGTTTTAAACCATAATTTTTATCCACAGGTTAGTTTGTTTTGGAAAATCTTCGATTGCTGTCTACTCTGTCCCCTCTCCCAGCTTTTCTCCCATTTCTCACAGGAAACTTCTTAGCAATGAAATTCAACAAGGAGTCAGTATGTTGGCACCATTGGCAATGAAGAAAGCATAAGTTGTGCCTTTAAATATTACCACTAAATGATTATAAAAAAATCAGTTGATGGGATTATAAGACTGGTCAAAATATGAAAGAGAAAGTAAGCATTATGGCAATAAGAGGAATCGTATTTGTTGAATATGCACTTTTGACTCATTATACTGAGTGAAAAAAAGGTCCTGAATTCAGTTCTTCTAACAATCCTGGGATATAGATGGGGAGATTGAGACAAAATCTTTATTCTGAATAATTTTGTGAACCAGTTCGGAGGCAGGCCTGATTCCTAAAGCCCTCACTGAATGGCTGCATTTAAAGGTGTAGGGTTGGGTTGACTTTGATCCAGGTCAGGGATGGCTAATTCCTGATGATGGATTATGTAGATTTTTACACTGTACCACTTCAAACTGTTTGTCTCACTTAGATCTATAAACCATACAGACCTCTGAGTGAGAAGAGCAGTACTGTGGAGTGCATGAGAAAGCCTAACAAGTGAAGAAGGGTGGGATGAATTAAGTCCACATACATTATGGAATGTCATAGAGCTCTGAAAAGAAATGATCAAGGTATACTGGATGATTTTAATAAGCCTCTTTGGCTGGTGTTGTTAAGTAAGAAAGATAGGAGTAATGTTTATAATGTTATTCATATTTTTTAAAGCATACGAAAATCTCCCTATACGTGTGTGTGTGTGTGTGTAGATAAGGAAGAAAATCATAAACCAGGTGCTAACTTGGGTTCAGTTCAGTTGTTCAGTCGTGTCCAACTCTTTGCGACCCCATGAATCGCAGCACGCCAGGCCTCCCTGTCCATCACCATCTCCCGGAGTTCACTCAGACTCACATCCATCGAGTCCCTGATGTCATCCAGCCATCTCATCCTCTGGCATCCCCTTCTCCTCCTGCCCTCAATCCCTCCCAGCATCAGGGTCTTTCCCACTGAGTCAACTCTTCGCATGAGGTGGCCAAAGTATTGGAGTTTCAGCTTCAGCATCAGTCCTTCTAATGAACACCCAGGACTGATTTCCTTTAGAATGGACTGGTTGGATCACCTTGCAGTCCAAGGGACTCTCAAGAGTCTTCTCCAACACCACAGTTCAAAATCATCAATTCTTCAGTGCTCAGCTTTCTTCACAGTCCAACTCTCACATCCATACAAACCATAGCCTTGACTAGACGGAACTTTGTTGGCAAAGTAATATCTCTGCTTTTGAATATGCTATCTAGGTTGGTCATAACTTTTCTTCCAAGGAGTAAGCGTCTTTTAATTTCATGGCTGCAATCACTATCTGCAGTGATTTTGGAGCCCCCCAATATAAAGTCAGCCCCTGTTTCCACTGTTTCCCCATCTATTTCCCATGAAGTGATGGGATCAATGCCATGATCTTCGTTTTCTGAATGTTGAGCTTTATGCCAACTTTTTCACTTTCCACTTTCACTTTCATCAAGAGGCTTTTTAGTTCCTCTTCACTTTCTGCCATAAGGATGGTGTCATCTGCATATCTGAGGTTATTGATATTTCTCCTGGCAATCTTGATTCCAGCTTGTGCTTCTTCCAGCTCAGCGTTTCTCATGATATACTCTGCATATAATTAAATAAGCAGGGTGACAATATACAGCCTTGACATAGTTCTTTTCCTATTTGGAACCAGTCTGTTGTTCCATGTCCAGTTCTAACTGTTGCTTCCTGACCTGCATACAGGTTTCTCAAGAGGCAGGTCAGGTGGTCTGGTATTGCCATCTCTTGAAGAATTTTCCACAGTTTATTGTTATCCTATGCTCATAAAGAAATTAGAGGGGATAATGGCTCAGATGGTAAAGAATCTGCCTATAAGCAGGATATGTGGGTTTGATCCCTTGGTTGAGAAGATCCCCTGGAGAGGAAAAGGCAACCCACTCCAATATTTTTGCCTGGAGTATCCCCTGGACAGAGGAGCCTGGCGGGCTACAGTCCAGGGGGTTGCAAAGAGTGAGACATGAGTGAGCAACTAACATGAACATGAAAGATAGACTTTAACCACTTTATTTGTAGATATCCTTAGGGTATGTTTTCAAGGGAAAAAAAAAGGAACAGCATCACAAAAATGTGGATAGTGTGATTCTATTAAATTAAAAGGGAATAGAGAGGCATCTCTGTAATTAGACGGAAATTGAAATGCCAGCTTTACCACTTCTTATCAGTGTGAATGTGGGCAAGTTACATCAGTTTTACCATCTACTCAGTGGGACTAATGATGCTCACATTGTAAGATTGCTTGGGGGAGTAAATGGCAAAGCGATGCATGTGGAGCTCTAAGGCCTTCTTTGATGCTCCAGGGCTTCCAATGTGTTGTCACATGTGTCTGGAAGATTCTCAGCATGGCTGACTCCATCCTGTGTGTCCTCACCTCAGATGGCCTCTCCTGACAATTTTCTTACTCTTTTTTTTTTTGGAGGGGTGGGTCAAAGAGTACCCTTTTTACCTTACTTGTATCATTTTTTTTCAACCTCATGTTATTTCTTTAATTTCTAGCTTATTGCCTGTTTCCCCATAGTCCATTCGCTCCATGAAGGCAGGAATTATTCTTGTTCTGTTCACCATGGACTCTCCAGTGTCAAGAACATTGTTAAAAACTGAAAAGGCCAGTGAGAAATACTTGTTCAATGAATACCTAAAATGAATAAAAGTATTTTACACTGTATTTGTCACATACTAATTGCACAGTAAATACTGGTGATTTTTTTTCTTTTTCTTCTCTTTATGCAGTATGCAGTCCCTTCAGTGAAAGATATCATTATCCATATGTGGGGGAAAAGGGACGTTTTCTTTAATTGTCACCATCCTTGTTCACCCCAAACATGAGGAACATGCTTTCCTTGGCCCCAGGGAGAAATTTGATCTGACTCCTGTTTTAATTTATTTGAAAATTCAGGGATCACATGTCACAGAATTTATTCCAAATTTTGATTAAAGACTTCTTAGGCAGGCAAATGGCAACCCACTCCAGTATTCTTGCCTGGAGAATCCCATAAACGGAGGAGCTTGGTGGGCTACAGTCCACGGGTTGCAAAGAGTCGGACATGACTGAGCGACTTCACTTCACTTCACTTCAGGCAGGCAAATAGCTGTTCAACAGCCTACATGTACTTTTTCTCATATTGTGACCTTATTTGGCCCAGGTAGTTATCAGAAGCAAAATTACGTTTGAATAGAAAATAGGATCCGCTGCTCTTCATCCAGAAATGTGTAGCTGCACCCCATCTGGAGCACAATATGGTTGTTGCTGAGAAACGACACACAGGGATAATAAGTTTCAGATAGAGAGCTAGCAGGAAATCCAACAAGAGTGGATAGATCCAGGTAAGTGAATTAGATTGATCTGAAGGCAGTTGGTTTGGATTTGTAATCAAATTGTTAGCAAAGGTGACCCGAATATTGGCAAAATGGTGCTGGAGCCCAAGGGTTCACAGCACTCAGGATTGGGCTTTGCAGGCTGTGGTTTTTATTCCTCTTATAATTCCTATGAGGCACATGTGACCACTAAGCACATGGACCTGTGTGGTGTGTAACTTTAATACTCCTTGAAGGGATAGGCATAAGTCAAATTTTTTAAAGCTTAGGAGCGAGGTAGGACTGTGGAGGTGTTACACATTGTTGTTTACACTGTTTGCATGAACTTTTAGTGATGGGAAGTGGTTACCACATCAGGGACACCTTCTCATTTGTTTCATTGCCGGAAGTCTTTCCTGGGCTGAATGAAAATGGTCACCCTTGAGTTGCTGTTCTGATAATTTATCTGATTCTGGAAAAATAGAATCTTCTTTTATCTGACATTGCTTGAACAACTTGAAGGTTGTAATAATGTCTGCCTTCAAGCTAAACATCCCAAATGAATTTACAACATTTATTTCACTAAAAAACAGAGGCTGAATTTGCCTTGGTTTCCATCGAAGGTTTGAATCCATTCAGAACCTAAGAGATGAACAAATGGGGCTTGTAGTATATGAAGCAAGAACATTAGACAGAAGGTCTTCTAGTTGGTCCAAGGGTTGTCTCCACTACCTGAACTCATCCTTAGATTTTTCTCACACCCTCCATGGGAGCTAGGGCAAGTCCTCATGACTACCTGAAATAGCCATGTGAATGTTCACACATAAGTCATTTTTTATAAATACTTGAAATATCAGTTTATGTATCATTCAAACAGGTAAGTAGGCATTAGAATTATTAGATAATTCTAATAATTCAATTAATTATTTGGATTCAATTAATGGGGCAAAGACATCTACAAAATTGGTCTTGCACTCTAAATTGTAGTTTTAGAGTGTACTTTATGAACGTTCTTGTAATTTAACCAGAATTTACCAAATTATGTTCCATGCTATGTAAGTGACTTTGAAGATATTAGTAGAAATTCTTCAAAAACAGCATACCATAAGACTCCAGGGTCCATAGAATTTCTGATCCTACCTCATTCTATCATGCTGTGTGACAGGTAATATTTTCAAACTAGAGTTAGATAGAACTGCTATACTATAGTTCAATTCAGTCACTCAGTCTTGTCTGACTCTCTGAGACCCATGAACTACAGCATGCCAGGCTTCCATGTCCATCACCAACTCTCAGAGCATGCTCAAACTCATGTCCATTGAGTTGGTGATGCCATCCAACCATCTCATCCTCTGCTGTCCCCTTCTCCTCCCACCTTCAGTCTTTCCTGGCATCAGGGTCTTTTGCAGTGGGTCAGTTCTTCACATCAGGTGGCCAAAGTACTGGAGTTTCAGCTTCAGCATCAATCCTTCCAAAGAATATTCAGGACTGATTTTCCTTTAGGACTGACTAGTTTGATCTCCTTACAGTCCAAGGGACTCTCAAGAGTCTTCTCCACACTACAATTCAAAAGCATCAATTCTTTGGTGCTCAGCTTTCTTTATTGTCCAACTCTCACATCCATACATGACTACTGGAAAAACCATAGC
Source organism: Oryx dammah (assembly GCF_014754425.2). Classification (NCBI taxonomy): domain Eukaryota; kingdom Metazoa; phylum Chordata; class Mammalia; order Artiodactyla; family Bovidae; genus Oryx; species Oryx dammah. The sequence goes on along the minus strand of NW_024070187.1, from coordinate 41,043,988 downwards.
TATACTATATTGCTATCCTAATATGTGCCTTTCTCCCCTCCCCCACAAATGTTATTTGGATTCTCTGAATGAATGACCAGGGTGTTGAGATTATTTTTAGTGGCCATCTAGGATGTATTTTATAAATACTAAATGTATGTGTTTTATTAAGATTTTTTTGTGTATAATCCTTCACTACATATTATATAAAGTTATCTTTTCTTTAATTTCTGTATTTGCTTGGTCTGGTTATTTCTTAGCCTAATTTTAACACCAACTATAGTGCTATTATGGTGCCATATTATACTTTTTACTTATTATATTTGAAGTATAATATTTAACAGTTCCTTTTGTTTTATAATTTTAGAATATGATTATTTCATTCCTTAATATAGACCACTTTTATGCAAATAATTAAAAACTACACACACATACACTCTTATTGTGAATTAGCCAAACAGTTAAGTCATGAAATGTTAAGGGTACATACTAGTCTTAATAAAGCAAAATATACCAACAAAGTTTTAGAAAACCTTCTGGGATGTTCTGCCTCTCAGTATAGCCTCAGCTTAAAACAGCTTAATGCTTTGGAGTAAAGCAAATTCCACAGGAAACAATAAAAAATAAGTGCTTTAGAAATTTAAATATTAGCTTTTAGATTATTATAGTATTTATTTAATCAAGACAGTAAATTGAAGACTCAACTTAGCAACCACACTCAGCTGATTGCAAATGTGTTCTTGCTATTTCCTTGGAGGATAGGTATTACATAAGCGCCCCCAAACAAATGGGGGTACTTTTAATTCACACTTTTTATTTACCTAGAACATTGCAAACACATCGGGGTCTATTTAGAATGCTGTTTTGTGATTATGCGTCTGAGACCATCTTTATGGTGAAACAATCTAACATTTGGTGCTTTGGTATAAAATTCCTTTTGAAAGGGTCCCATGATAGGTTTATCATAATTCCACATTCTGAGTGTTACACACAGCGATTGTGACTTAAGTTTTGTGGACTACTCTGTCCTCTGCCCTACAATAGCTAGAAAAGCACGTGGACACAGCCCATGGCTAGAAGAAACCAGTTTATTTGCACTTCAGAGGATGATCTGAAACATGTATTTACTGTTCTCATGCATCTCCCTCTTTCTGAACTGTGCCAGGATGGACACAGGGTGTCTACTTCTGCTTATTCTCCTCGTCTCTTCCTTTTGACCTTTCGTCCTTCCTCCCAGTTTTTGGCTTCTGCTTACTCCACTGTTTCTACTCAGGTTAGGAGGGTTCACTTATCCTCATGTTCAAAGCCAGCAATGCCGTTAATATTGAAATTTTACATACCACCCTGTATATTTGAAACACTCTCGTTCAATGGGTTCTCATCTACTCAAAGCCTGCCTTAACAGCCTTTAGAGTCCGGTAGGGAGAGCATACTGTCTCACTGAGGCATTATTAGGCTAAAAGACTACCTTTTATCTTTGATGAGATTTGTGGAAGAGGAGGAAGGAATCAGAAATTTATTCTGAAGTGTATAGTATCAGGGATGGAAGTGTATAGTAATGTTAATAGTAATGTTATAGTAATTTTTAGTAATGTTAATGATTTTTAGTAATGTTATAGTAATTTTTATAGTAATGTTAATGTTAACATTTAGTAAAGATGTGTTTTTACTGTATATATATGTTATATGTGTGTATATGTTTTATGTGTATATACATATTATATATATGTGTTATATATATACATTGAAGGTGAATATAGTTTATATAAATATATATGTATAAATAAGTTATATATAAATTATATGTATATAAAATTATATAATATATATAAACTGAAGGTGTATATATATGTTATCTACCTATCCATCTATATATTCAGTTTCCCAGGACTGTGGAGAGAACTGTTTATACATATAGTTAAGTGCAGCTTAACTCATAACTGCAGTCAGGCTCCATCTGTTTCCTTCACTCTCACCATAAGTCTTGTAAGCAGAACTTGAGGTGATTAACTGTCTCATTTTGCCCAGGCCTTGGAAAGAGAGGGTCCTGGAGAGTTCTAGGAAATTTGGAGAGTTAAATTTGGAAAGTTCTAGGAAATCCATTTCACCAAGACTGAGAAGGTTCCCATAAACGGTAAAATAGAAAATCTCAGGGAATGAGTTGGTCACCTTACTTGCCACCCACTTCTGACTTTATCATGAAAGATTGGAATAAATTTATGCTCTAGGATCAGTTGAATCAGTCCCTGATTCAGATTAACAGTGAGTAGAGAAAGTGTTAACTTTCCAGGGAAAAATTTCCAATTGTGCTACTCCTGGTTGTCCTAACATATATCATCTCCCCATTCTTCTATGGAAAAATTCCCAGCTTCTCAACACAGTATAGTAAACAGCTCACCATCTGGCCTGTGCCTTCTCCTCTGTCCTTATGACCCTGATATGCTCCAGCCTCAATGAACTTTGAGTTATTCACCTTCAAGCCTTGGGACCTGAACATACATTATTCTTTTCTGCCAGACTCCTTTTCCCTGACTCTCTTCCTTTTCCCTCCATTAGCTATACTCATTTTGTTGTTGTTGTTCAGTTGCACAGTTGTGTCTGACTCTTTGCAACCCCATGGACTGCAGCCCGCCAGGCTTTCCTTTCACCATCTCCTGGAGTTTGCTCAAACTCATGTCCATTGAGTCAGTGATGCCATCCAACCATCTTAATCATTTTGTAACACATTTCAAATATCTTTGCCTCTGAATAACTGTTTTCATCTTTCTCAGGAGAGTTATGCCCTATCCTTTGTCAACTGAAATTAAAAAATCACACAGCAAACTGCACCGTTGGTGAGAACTGTGAGTGTGTTTTATTCTGGGACCTTACTGAGGACTATAGCCTCAGAGACAGCCTCACAGGTCAGAGGAGAAGCGTGTGTGTGTGTGTGTGCATTTTGTCTAAGGAGTACATGCAACCAAGCATATACTTAGTCACAAGGAACAGACACCTCGGTTAATAATTTTAGTGCTTTTCTAAGTATGGAGAGATGCAAGAATCAGATTCATAATATTTTTTGCTGAAAAATATCTAACTAAGGACCTATTTTACTTGTTTACCCAAAGCACAGAGTGCCTCATCCTTTTCTTCATCCTGAATTCCTTCTAGGCTGCATTGTAGGTAAGTGACCTCAGTGGCTACTGTCTTGATGCTTGTAGCACTGGATGATGGGCAGCATTCTTTGTTTTATACCTTTAGTTCTGTTTATATCTTAATGATATAGCTTAATATGTAATATTGCAAATATAATAAAGACCTGTCTTCTTTACTAGTTTTTGTTGTTGTTCAGTCGCTAAGTCATGTGTGACTCTTTGCGACCCCATGGACTGCAGCTCTTCAGGTTTGCCTATTCTCCACTATCTCCTGGAGTCTGCTCAAGTTTATGTCCATTGTCCACCATCTTCAAAAGGTGATGCTACATAACCATCTCATCCTCTGCTACCCTCTTCTCTTTTTGCCTTCAATCTTTCCCTATATCAGGGTCTTTTCCAATGAGTCAACTCTTCTATTTCTCAAAAACAGTGATAAACACTTATTTTTCTTTCTATCTTCAGGGCTTAAACTCTTGCCTGGTACACAATGAAATTTGTTGAGTCAGCATTTTAGATCAGTTTGTTTGTAATTCTTTTAAACACATGAGAAAACTGAGGTTTAGAGAAGTAAAATGATTTCACCTATATCCATAGCTAGGAAGTGGCTGAAGCAGGGCTAGAACCTGTCTTGTAACTCTAAAGACCATTCATTCACTACCACTTCAGTTGTATGTATTGATTGCCAATAACCAATACTCTCAACTTCAGTGGAGAGGGCAATGGCACCCCACTCTAGTACTCTTGCCTGGAACCTGGTAGGCTGCAGTCCGTGGGGTCGTGAAGAGTTGGACACGACTGAGCGACTTTACTTTCACTTTTCACTTTCATGCATTGGAGAAGGAAATGGCAACCCACTCCAGTGTTCTTGCCTGGAGAATCCCAGGGATGGGGGAGCCTGGTGGGCTGCCGTCTATGGGGTCGCACAGAGTCGGACACGACTGAAGTGACTTAGTAGCAGCAGCTCAACTTTAGAGAACTCTTCAAAAGGTCAGGAGAAAAAAGTTCCAAGAGATTGAGAAAGGAAGTCCATACTTTGAGGCAATGATCTATATGCAACACAATACAATTCCTCCAAGGGAAAATAGTCCATTGGAATAGAATGACCTTACATTCAGTTCAGTTCAGTTCACTCGCTCAGTCGTGTCCGACTCTTTGCGACCCCATGAATTGCAGCACGCCAGGCCTCCCTGTCCATCACCATCTCCTGGAGTTTACTCATTTTCACGTTCATCAACTCGGTGATGCCATCCAGCCATCTCATCCTCTGTTGTCCCCTTCTCCTCCTGCCCCCAATCCCTCCCAGCATCAGAGTCTTTTCCAATGAGTCAAATCTTCGCATGAGGTGGCCAGAGTACTGGAGTTTCAGCTTTAGCATCATTCCTTCCAAAGAACACCTAGGACTGATCTCCTTTAGAATGGACTGGTTGGATCACCTTGCAGTCCAAGGGACTCTCAAGAGTCTTCTCCAACACCACAGTTCAAAACCATCAGTTCTTCGGTGCTCAGCTTTCTTCACAGTCCAACTCTCACATCCATATATGACTACTGGAAAAACCATAGCCTTGACTAGACGGACCTTTGTTGGCAAAGTAATGTCTCTGCTTTTGAATATGCTATCTAGGTTGGTCATAACTTTCATGGCTGCAATCACTATCTGCAGTGATTTTGGAGCCCCAAAAATAAAGCCTGACACTATTTCCACTGTTTCCCCATCTATTTCCCATGAAGTGATGGGACCAGATGCCATGGTCTTCATTTTCTGAATGTTGAGCTTTAAGCCAACTTTTTCACTCTCCTTTTTCACTTTCATCAAGAGGCTTTTGAGTTCCTCTTCACTTTCTGCCATAAGGGTGGTGTCATCTGCATATCTGAGGTTATTGGTATTTCTCCCGGCAATCTTGATTCCAGTTTGTGCTTCTTCCAGCCCAGCGTTTCTCATGATGTACTTTGCATATAAGTTAAATAACCAGGGTGAAAATATACAGCCTTGACGCGCTCCTTTTCCTATTTGGAACCAGTCTGTTGTTCCATGTCCAGTTCCAACTGTTGCTTCCTGACCTGCATAGAGGTTTCTCAAGAGGCAGGTCAGGTGCTCTGGTATTCCCATCTCTTGCAGAATTTTCCACAGTTTATTGTGTCCACACAGGCAAAGGCTTTGGCATAGTCAATAAAGCAGAAATAGATGTTTTTCTGGAACTCTCTTGCTTTTTCCGTGATCCAGTGAACTTACATTAAGAAATCATTATTGTCTATCTTGCATATTTCAGTTAAACTTAGACTAGACTCAGTGGTTTACGTCAGCTTGGTGAACTTTAGATTATTTTAACTAGTATATGATATTTTTAAAACAAACCCTAGAATAAACCAAAATAGGATTTTGTTTATAATATCTTTTGTTCATTTAAGAGAGAGGTCGACTCGATGGACATGAGTTTGAGTGAACTCCGGGAGTTGGTGATGGAGGGAGACCTGGCGTGCTGTGATTCATGGGGTCGCACAGAGTCGGACATGACTGAGTGACTGAACTGAACTGGAAGTGTTGATTAGTCCGTCATATCTGACTTTTTGTGACCCTGTGGACTGTAGCCTACCAGGCTCCTCTGTCCTTGGGATTCTCCAGGCAAGAATACTTGGGAGTGGATTGCCATTCCCTTCTGCAGAGGATCTTCCTGACCCAGGGATTACACCCTGGTCTCCTGCATTGCAAGCAGATTCTTTACTGTTTGAGCTATAGGGAAGTCCTTGTAAGAGAGAGGTTTCTCTTCCAATAAATCAGGCCATTCATTAGCATTAATTGGAATTAAACTCCGTGGTTCTGTCACATTTCTATCAGGTTCCATTTGAAAACATTGCCTGGTTACTTCAATCAGTTTAATTTTCAGAAATGAAGGTGAAGATAAAGGTTGTAGATATGTGGAGTAACATTCATCTCAAGCCAAATTTAAGAGCTAACATCTTGTCTAAAAACAATCTAGAGAATCTTAAGACATATTGTCACTTTTAAAATATTGAGTCAAAATAAAATGTCTGGCGGTGAATTTCCACTGCTTTTAATGAAACATCAATGTTCCTAGTTTAGCTGGGATTTATTTGGTGTGCCTGGAACATATTTCCTGACTTTTGAGTTGCTTTGTTTCTCCCGCAATTAGAATAACTAAGTACTCAGTTGTCATGGAAATACTCCCCTCTATAAAAATTCTTAAAAGAGAAGCTTTCTTGATTTGTCTCTCTTTGCAGAGAAGGCAATTACTACTTCTACCTTTCTTTATTCTCCTTTCTTTGTGCTTCTTTTTATATCTCCTTAGTCCCTTCCAGTTCAAATTGTTTTGTAGCACTTTTGTGGTGCTTGATACCTAGATGAAAATGCCACTTCATTCATAAGAAGCAGTAATAATATTCAAACTCCTGGATGTAGAGCAAGCTCCAGGAGTTGGTGATGGACATTGAAGCCTGGCGTGCTGCAGTCCATGGGGTCGCAAAGAGTTGAACACAACTGAGTGACTGAACTGAACTGAATAATATTTAGATGGTGTTCTGAGCTTTTAGTAGTTGACAATAATCACTGAAAAGGTTCAGATATGTAGCTGAGGAATTGTTAGGTTGGCTGCTTTTAGCTTAGTCCAATTTCAGAATATTCTAGTAGTTTCTTGGAAATAGACTATTGTGTTCCCAGGGGAAAATGATGGTCGGCTTCTGCAGTTGACACAACTAGGACAGAACCACATCTGACTCATCCCAGAGACTTCAGCTTGCACTAGGTCAGTAAATATATCACCAATGTAGGTATCAAGATGGACTTCCCAGGTGGCTCAGTGGTAAAGAATCTTCTGCGGATGAAGGAGACGCAGGAGAGCCAGGTTTGATTCCCGGGTTGGGAAGATGCAGTAGGAAAAAGCAACTCACTCCATTATTCTTGCCTGAAAAATTCCGTGGATAGAGGAGCCTGGCAGGCTACGGTCCATGAGGTTGCAAAAAACTGAACAGGAATGAGCGACTGAACATGAGCTATGTCATGACAGACACATAATAATTGTTTGTTCTAGGAAAGGGAACACTAAATAGGTTTTGACATTAGACTTTTTCTGGGGAGTGAAGTAGGTGAGAGGTTGATTTTTGAGAACTGGTGGTTTAGTGATATAGACAGTGGAAATAGAGTCGGTTATTTTTCCTCTGTCATTTAGTTTGGTAATGTGCCCAAAGGTGAAAGTTCTGTCGTGACATCTCCATGCAAGGAAGCAAGCCCAGCACAATGGTCACAGGCACAGGATTTGAAGCCAGACTGTCTGGGTTCAAATCAACATATTTTTGTTCCTTAGCTCTGTGGCCTCAGTCTTCAGTTTCTTCACTTGTAAAATTATGAGTGTACCTACTTTGTAGAGTTGCTTTTGGAGTTGAGTGAATTCATATTTATAAATATTTCAGGCCAGTACCTGGGACACAATAAGCACTCTGTTTGTAAAATAAATAAGACAAAATGTTGAACAAGAGACAAAGTTTCTATGCTCATGGAGTTAACTACCTTATCAATAATTCTTCATTGGTTGATATCACTCCCCGGCCATAGTATAAGCACCAAATAAAATATGTCCCCAAGGCAGCTTTTGATAGAATAAGTAAGAGAAGAACAAGGAAAAAATGGAACAGCAGAGAGAGGTCACTAACATTGAGATGCTCTCCAGTTAAGCACCCACAGAATTTACCAATGCCCTTGAAGGGAGGGTGATGGAAGTAGATTATAATGAATGCACAGAAATGTACATATGAATCACAGGACTGATTTGGCAGAGACCAATACTTCTCACTCTGTGTAATGGATGTCTTCCTAAAGAGTTGTATGTACACTAAGGGTCTTTAATCAAATTATATTTCAAGCACTCCAGGAGAGCTTGTTTACAGGAACCTATGGTAAATCCTTTAGAAGAGAACTAGCCGTTCCCTAATTCACTTAGTTTTTATATTTTGGCTTCTGCAATGATTTTTAACTCACATTTTATGTACTATTTTTTCCTGAAGTATAGATTAATTTAAAATAATTAAATTTGTTTACACCTTCTGAGAGCAGATACTTAGTTTATCTTACCTATATGAGTTGGCATATGAGGGAGTGAATTGTTAAAATGTTTAAATTAATGAAGTATCATTTAAAATATGAAATATGTGAAATTTTAGGTTGAGTTATTAAGCAGCAAATTTCTCTTCAAATTAACAATGACTAAATATTTTGTTAAATATTATAGGAAGAGTCAGAAATAGAAAATATTTCAAAAATTGATCAACATAAATGCATCATCTCTAAATGATATAAAGAGCTGAGTTTAGATAGGAAAGGCTCAGGATGCACAGATCTCCCTGGTTTTATTCCCTTCTTCCCTTTTTGGACTGCTAATTTCCACCATTTCACAGCACCACTTGGTACTTAATATCCTAGAGTTAATATAGGGGCATGGAATATGTGAATCCAGATTCCCTTTATGTTGAAGCAAGACCCTAGGAAAAGGGCTTGCGTCCTTATGGGGAGGGAGGCCAAGAGCTCTGCAGATTGTCAGGGTTCTGCTAGATACTCTAGAGTTGAATGTAGTTTTCAATCTAATAGAATATTCAGTTCTACTTAGTATTTCTTAGTTTCCTAATCCAGCTCTCTTTCCTAAGATTCTTATGGTGACTTAAATCTTCTCAAGATTATTGGAACCTGCTCTCCCCAGTTCCTGGCACATGCTCAGTCACTAAGTCGTGTCTGACTCTTTGTGACCCTATGGGCTATAGCCCACCAGGATCCTCTGTCCATGGGTTTCCTAGGCAAGAATACTGGAGTGAGTTGCCACTTCCTTCCCCAGCTTCTGCCACACTCAAAGCCAACAGAAGAGCTCACTCTTACTTCCCAGGAAAAAAATAGAAGCCTTCATCTAGAAATCCCCTCAAATTCTTGCTACCAAAACCCACTACATGGACATCTATCAGCCCCTCATTCTTCCTGCTACAATAATAACCTCTTTCCTGAGACAAATCTCCATAACTGGGTTATGGATTATAATTTATTCTTGATGATTCCTTCTCTTTTCCATATCCTTTTTTATAATTGAATTAGATTTGCTTTACAATGTTGTATTAGTTTCTGCTGTAGAACAAAGTGAATTAGCTGTATGTATGTGCTTCCTCTTGAGCCTCTCCCCCATCCCCAGCCCATCCCCACTCTAGGTCATCAATGAGCACCAAGCTGAGCTCCCTCTGCTACATAGCAGCTTCCCACCAACTATCTACCCTATACCCAGTAATGTAGATATGTCAATGCTACTCTCTTAATTTGTGCCCCCACCCCCATGTCCACAAGCCTGTTACTGGGCATATACCCTGAGAAACCTATAATTCAAAAAGATACATGTACCCCTAAAGTTCATCACAGCACTATTTACAATAGCCAGAACCTAGGAGCAACCTAAATGTCCGTCCATGGGTGAATGGATAAAGAAGGTGTGGTACATATATACAATGGGTTATTACTCAGCCATAAAAAGAAATGAAATTGGATCGTTTGCAGTGATGTGGATTTAACCCAGGGTCTGTCTTTCCCATATCTTTAACTTATTCTTCTTTACTGGTTTCTTCTCATCAACAGTTAAAGTGATTGAACCTCACCCATGAAAAGAAGGCAAAGTTTTCTGGACTCCACATCTATTTTAGCTGTAACTTCTTCGTTCATTGCCAATATAGCCAAGATTCTTTGACTAGTTATATGTTCTGTCTCTACTTTCTCTTCTCCTCAGTCAAAGGCAAATATTTTGCCCAGCTGCTCTATTAAAATGTTCTTCTAAGGACACCCATGATGTCCTTGTCACAAATCCAGTGGAAAATTTTCAGTTTTTTCTTTTGCTTGATATTCTTGTAGCATGAGACATCATTGACCTCTCCTAAGCACTTCTGTTCTTTTCTCTTAAAATGCATCTTAAATGTTGGTGTTTTTCTGCTTTTGCCCTTGGCCCTTACTCATTAATGGTAAATATCAATTCTTTTCTGTGTGCTAGCCATTGTCTAGAAGCCACTTCACTTCTTATTCTGTACACTATCCTTGCTAATGCCATCCTACCTACTATATCAGACATCAAACTCAAATGCCTTCAGGAGTTAGTTAGCTAACAAAAGGTGTAAACAAATAATAGTGGGGATTAGGGCCAAGTGAAGAGCACACATCCCATCAGAAGACCTTGAAATTCAAATTTTTTTTTTTTTTTGCACCCTTGCAGGTAAATACTAGAGAAGGCAGTGGCAACCCATTCCATTGTTCTTGCCTGGAGAATCCCAGGGATGGAGGAGCCTGATGGGCTGCCATCTATGGGGTTGCACAGAGTCGGACACAACTGAAGCGACTTAGCCGCGGCAGCAGCAGGAGGTAAATACGTTGGGTCAGGGTCCACAGGAGATCCAAATTACACATTTGAAACTTCTAAAGTCTATATGCTAATGATTTCTTCTAGCTCTGTGTGGACAACTGTTTCCTAGATATCTCCACTTGGGTATTCCCCTGGTGATCCAAGATGCACAAAGATAAAATCCCAATGCTATAGCCGGAGTTATCACTCCATAATACAGATTGGATCATGCCTTTTTCCAGTGTAAGTCTCTACCTGATTCTTCCTAGCTTTCAAGATAATGTTTAGGAGTTTTATGTGTCCTCAGGTACTAGTGTCATGTCTTAACCAATATCATCCTCCTGTCTGCTGCTCAGTGCTCAAACCCCACTCTCCTGAACAAGCCACTTTGTGTCTTGCTTCTTCTTTCCGCTTGGAGCCCTTTCGTTTGCTTACGTTGCCATGTGTTGTGTTTCCTATGCTTTACTCTGTGTTGCTGTGTGACTTGCTTTGGCCAATGGGATTTGAGCAGAAGGGACATATGTAAATTCTAGCAAGAAGTGTTAAGGATGGTGCGTGTTTCGCCATGACTGCTTTTTTCTGCTTCTGTGGTTGTAGAAGCATTTGTGTTCCTGAGTCCACAGCACACAGGAAAGGTATACAATGCTTCTTCTGTATTTGAGTGTGCTGTGCATCAGAGATGCTTGTTACAAACTGTTGGTTGTAGGTCACAGGTGTTATCTCAAACAACCAGAAAAATAGGGAGTGCAATTAGAAAGTGATAGGCTTTATATGTTTTTTTCAGCTGAGGAAACATGTAGGTCAGCCTGTATGTTGGTAAGTAGACTTGTTTTTGGACCCCAAACAGTCCTTAGGAAAGATGACAGTTTTATGTAAACCAAAAGAAAAGAAAAGAGGAAACTTTTGCACATTAGTAACCAAAGGAACATTGATTTGTTTGTTTTCCTGTATTACTGTTGTGAAAGAAAAATGTTGGCATAAAATACGGCATTCCACTGATAAAAAGGCATGCCTTGGAATAAACCAGGCAGAAACTCATGACATAAGTACAAGAGTGTCCTTACCACAGTTAAGTCCTTATACATTTTTACCTACAACATTGAGTGTTAGCAATTAAGTTATAGTGCTTGACTCATTTATTATCAAGTATTCTTAAATATCTTAAATGTGCAGAGAAAAATTTTTTTCAGTGCAGATAAATTCGATTTTATTTAAAACATATCATTAGTTTCTATGTTTACAGAAATCATTGATTTCTTAATATGAAATTCTGACTGCCCTGAGTTTTTTGTTTGTTTGTTTGTTTTAGATTTTTTAATCGGTGGAAAATTGCTTTACAATGTGTTGGTTTCTGCTATACAGCAAGGCAAATCAGTCATAATTATAAATACCCTCTCTTTCTTGAGCTTCTCTCTGCTCCTCCCATTCCATCTCTCTAGGTCACCACGGAGCTCCAGGCTGGGTTCCCTGTGTTGTATGGCAGTTTCCCACTATCTGTTTTACACATGATAGTGTATATGTGTCAATACTAATTTCTCAATTTGTCCCACCCTCACCTTCCCCTGATGTGATACAAATCCTTTCTCTACTAGGTTCATCAGTACCATTTTTCTAGATTCTATATATGCATTAATTTTAATATACTTGTTTTTCTGATTTACCTCACTTGTGTAAGAGGCTCTAGGTTCACCCATCTGACAGCAACTGACTCAGATTCATTCCTTTCTATGGTTGAGTAATATTCCACCGTATCCATGGACCTTATCTTCTTTATCTATTCATCTGTTGATGGACATCTAGATTGCTTCCGTGTCCTGGCTATAGTAAATAGTGCTGCAACAAACATTGGGATGCAAGTGTCTTTTAGAAAGTGTGGTTTTTATAGACATTGTTTTATGAGGATTATATAGTAAGGCAATGTAGACTTACAACTATTATGCAGTATTCTTTAAAACTCCGATCCGCAAGCCCATCTGATCACCAGACATGGTTAGGGAGCTGTTCACCCACAGTGATGCTCAGTCCACTTTAAACCTGCTGAAATCTTGGAGCTACTGACTTAAAACTTTTTCTTCAGAGGAATGGGTAATAAGCTTGGGGGCACTGATATTTCAGGAAAAGATATAGTTTAAATATTGAGTAGCTTTCATTGTCTTTGGATAGTGATGATCTGTATCATTTAAAAAATTAAAACTAAGTATAATCATTCTGTCAGTTGAGAAGATAATTCAGTTTTAGTAAAAATTCTTTCTCTGAGATGAGGTGTAGAATAAAGATATGAAATTAAATGAGATAATTTTGTCATCAAGGTGGAGAGTGAGATAGCAGTGGGGAAGGAGATTATTTAACAAACCCTAAATTCAGTGAATCTTTCATGAAAATCTGTTTTGTGCTAAGCCGTTGGTGTGAGCCATTGGGGACCTCAAGCTGAGACAGCAGAGTTCAGCAGTAAATTGACCACATGGGAACCAGACAGACATGAGTTCAAATGTCAGTTCTGACTTGCAAGAAGTGCATGACTAAGTGATGAAATGAACTGCTATAGCATTTAGTGTTTCCATCTGTTTAATGAATAAAATGTCTTATCTCATCGTACTGTTGTAAAAATCAAATGGTGGAAAATACACAGCACAGGACCTGGCTCACTTACAAGATCCATTTCAGGATCTACTCCTGAAAGAGTCTCATGAAGAAAGTGTATTTATAAATTAGTGACTTTAATACAAAACAATAAGCCCTATTGTAGCAGAATACATTGGAGATAAAAGACAAGATGAGGAATATCTAACTCTGTCACTCACAAGGGAAATGGTATTGAATATGACATGGGAGATCAGGTGTACTTGAAATTTGTGGTTGGCAGAATAATGGCTCTCCCAAAGACATCCACATCTTAATTCCTGTAACTTGTAACTATATTAATTTATAGAATAGTGGTTTCCCTGGGGACTCAGATGGTAAAAAATTTGCCTGCAATGTAGGATACCCAGATTTGATCCCTGATTCAGAAAGATTCCCTGGAGAAGGAAATAGCAACTCACTCCAGTATTCTTGCCTGGAGAATCCCATGGTGGGAGAAGCCTGGTAGGCTACAGTCCATGGATTTGCAAAGAGTCAGACATGACTGAACCACTAACATTAATTTATGTAGCAAAGGAGAATTAAAGTTGCAGATGGAATTAAGGTTGTCAATTAGCTGACATTGAAATAGGGAAATTATGCTCTTTTATCTGAGTGGGCCCAATATATCACAAGGATCCTTAAACATGCAAAAAGAAAGCAGAAAAGTCAGTCAAAGTGATGGAATGTGAGAAAGACTCAACTGGCCATTCTTTGCTTCAGCTGGAAGGAGGCCACAAGTCCAGGAAAATAGGTAGTCTCTCAAAGATGGAAAAGGCAAGTAAATAGATTCTTCCCTGAAGCCTTCAGAAAGGAATCTAGTTTTGCTGACACATTGATTTTAGCTTAGTGAAATGCATTTCAGGCTTCTGACCCCCAGAAATATAAGATAATAAATTTGTATTGATTTAAGCCATTAGTTTGTGGTTATTTGTTACAGCAGCAATACAATACTAATACAGAGCTAAAGTGAACAAGTGATCAAGGTGGGGACTGGTCCTCACAAACACACACAAGGCCCTTGGAATTGTGGGGGACTGTGGCTGATGGGACCCTCAGTATTTCTGTATGTTTAGAGTATGAAGGCCCTAGGAGAAGGCAATGGCACCCCACTCCAGTACTTTTGCCTGGGAAATCCCATGGATAGAGGAGTCTGGTAGGCTGTAGTCCATGGGATCGCTAAGAGTTGGACACGATTGAGCGACGACTTCCCTTTCACTTTTCACTTTCATGCATTGGAGAAGGAAATGGCAACCCACTCCAGTATTCTTGCCTGGAGAATCCCAGGGACGGGGGAGCCTGATGGGCTTCTGTCTATGGGGTCGCACAGAGTCGGACACGACTGAAGCGACTCAGCAGCAGCAGCAGAGTATGAGGGCCAGTGGATGAGTATCAGGATGTGACTTCAAAGGGAAGGGCAGGGGATAGATTGGGAAAGGCCACACACATCCTTCAGAGGAAGGTGAGCTTCTTCCTGAAGGCACTAGAGAATCCTTGAGAGGCTTTCATGATGAATGAGTTGACACTCCCATCAATGAGAAAAAATTATTGAGAGTACAAAAACTCGTCACCTCATTTAATGTACCCCAAAGACACCATTATTTCTTTTGAGGGGTGATCCAAACTATGAACTTGTATTTCCCAGTTCCAAGTTTTGTCCTTTGCTGTTTTCTGGAGTGTGTATTCAGATGTTCGTTTCCATGGTTTCGATACTCCTGCTTCCTTATTTACCCTGTTGAAGGACGCATTTTCCTAGGGCAACTGATGCAATGGTATTTTGATCTCTTTAATCCCCTTCTTTGACGATCTGTGGTCCAGTTGTTTTATTTAGAAATGTAGTCTTCAGATTAACCTATGCCCTGTATAAGGCCAAAACGATTCAGAAAAATCAGCTGCTGAGATGATGTATCATCAGTTATCTTTTTAATGAAGGGAGACAACTGTGCATGGTGGAGTAAAAGAAAGGATGACACCAGACACAAATCCTTTCACTCAACATATTTTTAATGTATAGCTATTTTGTGATAGGCACTGAGCCTTGCAGTGGATATCTCTTGTTTTAAAAAAATATAATTCTTGTCCTCCAGGAAACCACTGTGTATGTGTGTGTGTGTGTGTGTGTGTGTGTGTATGTTGGGAAATAGATAATAAACAAATAAATACACATAAAACATATGGATTTAACAATTGTAGTAAATGCTGGGTGGGAAAGAAAGGAACAAGGTACTTTGTGAGAGAAAAATGGGAGGGTGGGATGTGTCCTTTACCTGGGCAGTTAGGAACTTTCTGAGGAAGTAATATTTGCAATGGAACTTAAAGGGTAGGAGGGAACAACAGAACATTCTTGGAAGAGAGAATGTTATACAAAAGCTCCTGAGGGTGGAAAGGAGGCCACTGAACTAGCATAAGTCGAGGGCAAGGGGCAAAGACTTTGAGGAGGCCGAGAAGGTCAAGTGCCCACAGGTCCCTAGAGTCTTGGCTGTACCTGGAACTAACCTGGCAATCACAGTCAAGCTGCTCATAGTCTCTGCACTCTGGTTACTCTGTGAGAGGAGTTGATTGAAGTGGATGCTCTCTTCTCCTTTGCTGAAGAATAAGACACCAATTCCATTGTCACCTAAAGAGTAAAATAATGAAGGACAAGCTACTTAGATTATTGAAAGAGCCTTGGTTTTTAACAAATACTTATTGAGGGCTTAATTTATGCAGAGTGCCAGGGGAACTGGAGGAGAGAAAGGCACCAACATCTGCTCCCTGGGCAAGGCTGTTACTTCAGTTCTGTGTCTCCTGCCTCTGTAGGCTGATTAGTGGGAAGGCTCCCCAAATACCACCACCCACAGACCACTTTGAACGGATCACCAAGAAACTCTGTGCAGCTTCTGAAATCTCACACCAAGCCTGAGACCTGAAGATGCTACTGCTTAGCCTTCTTAACCTTTCTGTCCACAGGCTGGGTACCCGTTAGCTTAATGCTGCCACACTGAGCTGTGCTGGGCTTCCTTTTCCAGATCATATCTGCTGAAGGGAAAGGTAAAGAGTGGAGAGATCTGGTCAGTGCAGGCTGCACATGCTCTGAGAGATTCTGCAATATCTGCTGTGGGTAAATGATTTAAAATAACTCGATTTGGCTGAGGATGATTTCTGGAGAAAATCATGTGATTCTCTCCAACATCTAAACATATCTCAGAAAAAGAAAATCTAGGTAGTGGGTGGAGGGACTGCAAACCGAAATGCCTAGAGAGTGTGTGTTCCTTGACATAAAGAGGGAGAATTTAGCTCAGGATTATTCAAAGAGGAATGCCAGAGAATCTAAAGTTAATCTTTGACATTCTGGTTTGTGTTGGCCTATTTTCATCCTAGTTGTCATATGGCAGGAGGGAGCCCTTTTGTCCGCCTCTGTTGGCTAAGTTTTGTTTGAAGCAACATTTTAAATGGAACCTCTGCTCTTGCTATTCCTTGTGAAATGATTGCCACATATGGGGAAATTAAGAATATCATTTCTGTAGCAGTCCTTGTGTTCTTATCACCAAGCCAAAAAAAAACTCTTGTTAAATGGGTATGAAATGACATAAGGCAAGATAAGATTAGCCTTCTGGGCTAATGTCTCAACTCTTAGTTCCTGTTTGTTTTCCTTTGCCTTTATAATTTTGTTTACTGAACTATAAAATTTCTTATAATTTCATAATTACAAATAAATATGCTTCTAGGGAGGAAAACAGTACTATCAGTGAAATTAAAAGTAAATATATTAGACATATCAGGGCAAACAAATGTTAGTGAAAGCAGTTCCTTTAATTAAATATAATTATGTGTGTAAATATGTGGTAGATTTGTGTATAAAACAAGACTGATTTGTTTTTAATAAGAACCGGGACTAAAAAATTACAAAGGCTTTATGTAGCTTGAAGTTTCAAGTATATTTTGACCTCTCAAAATTTTATCATCCTGATCTACAACTCTGTTAATCTTATTTGTGTTTCAGTGATATTTTCCTTGGCTTTAAAACTAGGACTTTAAAACTGGGGCTTCCCTGGTGGCTCAGGTGGTGAAGAATCTGCCTGCAATTCAGGAGACCTGGGTTTGATGCCTGGGTTGGGAAGATCCCCTAGAGAAGGAAATGGCAACCCACTCCAGTATTCTTGTCTGGAGAATCCTATACACAGAGAAGCCTGGTGGACTACAGCCCGTGAGGTCACAAAGAGTTAAGCATGACTAAGTAGCTAACACTTTCACTTTTAGTTCCAGGCTTTAAAACTAGCTGTTAAGCTCAGGTGAACTTATCTACAATAAGTTCAGAACCTTAGTGCAGAATGAGCAGAACCTCAGTACAAAACTGAAGGGAGAAGAGCTTGGATGAAGCAAACATGTGTCTTAGGAAACAGAGCTTCAGTTCTCATCCCCAAATAGTGTCAGAAAGTCTACCTAATCATATCTAATGAGACATGGGCAGCCGGCCTTGCATTACCTTGTGGCATGCCCGTAAGAGTTTTTAGAGTGGATCGATACAAAACCCCAGGCAAATGGAAATAAATCACAGCATGGATATTAATTGATTTTTTTTTCAAAATATTCCTCAGATGAGCCTGCTCCCCAAGAAATACAGATTTGCATTTAGCCCTGAAGACAATTTGATCTTTTATACCATCTTCTGATGATGGTTCTAGTGATTGTTCCCTCATCTGAGAGGTAAATGAAAATACAGGAAGCACGGTGGAATTTGTAGCTAGCTTCCTTCTTCCTTCCTTTTCTTTTCTTCTTTATTTTATTTTTGGTATATTATAGTCACTTCGCCTATTGGGGTACAGATGAGGTGCGCTGATCTCCCTGGTAGGTAACACAAACATTTATACTATCATCTAATCTCACACTGGAGAAGGCAATGGCAACCCACTGGAGAATCCTGGGGACAGGGGAGCCTGGTGGGCTGCCATCTATGGGGTCGCACAGAGTTGGACACGACTGAAGCGACTTAGTAGCAGCAGCAATCTCACACTACTGTGAGCAATCTCACTCTACTCACTACTTCGGGAGACAATCTTGAGGAACAGAGATCTGATTTTTCTGCTGCTGAGCATTTGGCCCAGTTGTGTTTAGAACTTTTATGATTGTCCATCAGGTTTCAGTGTTAGAAAGAAGAAAATAAGGGCAAGAATATAAGATATATCCTGGGCCAAACCCTGGAGGAAGGGATTAACAGAGAGTGCGTTTGAGCTATCAGAGTCCTGAAAAGTGGTCTGAATGTATCAGGTGAACTAAGACAGGTGTGGAGGGCATTGCTCCTGAGTTCAAGGTCAGATCCGCCTTCTGAACTTCACCTAGAGTCTTCATCTTTCATCTATCTGGGCTTATGAGTGAGAACCTTTATTGTGTGCATCATAACCAACTGGGCAGCCACCTCAGAAGAGAGTGGCCATTGATAGCTGCTTAGAGAGGACAGTCTGCAGGGTCCACCAGACAACAGGAAGACCAAAGAGAACCTGAAACTTAGCGAGTCGTGGTGCTAGTGGTAGAGAACACACTTGCCAATGCAAGAGACATAAAAGACGTGGGTTCAATCCCTGGGTCAGGAAGATACCCTTGAGCAGGGTGTGGCAACCCACTCCAGTATTCTTTCTGGAGAATCCCATGGACAGAGGAGCCTGGAGGGCTACAGTCAGGAGTTGAACATGACTGAAGGGACTTAGCACGAAGCACAGAGAAAGTCACCTACACCTACAGGTTGACCTGAGCATGCTTCAGTGCGGGTACTGGGGTTTTAACATCTCTGTGAGTGCTGCTTTCTCCTCCCTGAATAGCTTCAGAGGCCAGCACCGCACAACCCCCCTCCCCTGCTACACCCACAGGTAGAAGGCAGATCAGTCTCACAAATGCTTCAGGGAAGCTTCCAAAGCATGAGAGCAGTGAGATGTTCTTGACTGTGCACTGTGCCCTGAGGTGTAGCAGAAAAGATAACCGAGAACCAACAATGCATCATTTATCCTTTGATTCAGCAGATTTTTTTTCTTTCAAGTTGAGTATATATTTTGTGTTAGGCACTGAGGCCAAAACCAAATGTGATTACAGTAATTCCAGTCCGTTTGGAGACTACAACTGTGTGCGTGTTGGGAGCTGGTCACTAAACAAATGCATATAAATTATTTACAATTTATGGTAAATCCTAAGTAAGAAAGGAGCAAAGTACTTTGAGAGAGGGAGCAAGAAATGAGGCAAAGAAAGGGTGCATTGGCCTGACTTTACTCTGCGCCATGAAGAACTCTGCACCTTTTCCTCTTAGACTGCTCACATCATGCTTTTTGACTCTATTATAATTGTGTGCACTGCTGTTCACTATCAGAAAATGACCTGTAGTCCCAAGTATGGTTTATACTCATTTCTAACGATATAAAACCATTGCATTGGGGTTAGTTACCAAAAACAATGATTATGTTTTACATTGACCATCTGCTTAGTTATTGATCCATGATGAGGTGCCGTTAGCTCAGTGTCTATTAATTAAAAACAAGAATGTTCTCATGTTCACCTTGCATCCTAACCTGTCTCATTAACATTTATTCTTTTGATGATACTTACTGTTAGGCCCCAGAGGCTTTTAATTCATTGGACAGATGGAGTATTCTAAATTGTTCTAAGATCTAACATGTAAAAATATGCAAATTACTGGGGTCTTTTCCACACACCATCACATTTAAATCTCACTTCACTGCAGAGAAGACTTGCTACTCCCATCTAACAGATGAGAAAACTCATACAAATATAACCGGTGACTGTAAACACCAACTCATCTCATTCTGGGCCTGGTGATGGTTTCCCTTTGGAAACCCAGATGTTGGTCCAGTTTTCTCTGCTACCCTTGTGGATTTCTTTTCAGATGCAGTAGCCTTCTCCTTTCATACTTTGATTATTCTTGCCCTGATATGTTTTTATTAATGATCTTTAGACTTTTCTTTTGGGGCTCATTTTTATTTATCCTCCTTAGCTGATAGTCCCAGATTATCAACTGCCCAGAGGAGCCAGTAGCACTGGTAAGATGTTTTATCTCTCTTTTAAAATTATTTTCAATTGTAGGATAATTCTTTTATGATGTTCTGTTGGTTTCTGCTGGACAACAAGTTTAATCAGCTATGCGTGCATGTGTTCTAAGTCACTGCAGTCCTGGCCACCTCTGTGCAACACTCTGGACTGCAGCCTGCCAGGCTCCTCTGTCTAAGGGATTCTCCAGGCAAGAATACTGGAGTGGGTTTCTGTGCACCCTCTTCCAGGGGATCTTCCAGACTTGTATGTCTAACCTGCATTGGCAGGTGAGTTCTTTATCACCAGTGGCACCTGGAAAGCCCTTAATCAGCCATGAGTATACATATATCCCCTTTCTCTTGAGTTTTATCTCTCTTTAACTCAGAGTATTCTTCTGTGAAATGGGCATTTGATACTACCTTCCTCATATAACCATCATCTGCTAAGCTTCCTTTCAGGGGCTTCCCTAGTGGCTCAGATGGTAAAGAATCTGCCTGTCAGTGCAAGAGATTGGGGTGAGTCTGTGAGTCTGTGGGTGAGGAAGATCCCCTGGAGAAGGGAATATCCACTTCAGCATTCTTGCCTGGAGAATTCCATGGACAGAGGAGCATAGAGGGCTGCTGTACATGGGGTCTCAAAGAGTTGGACATGATTGAGTGACTAACGCTTTCCTTATATAAGTATTAAAGAGATAATTTATGATGTATATAATATATAACATATATATATGATGTATATAATATATACATATATTTTTAAGTGTCTGCCACATGTGTCCCACAAAGGCTATTTTTTAATCTTTATCTTTTATTTTAAAAGAAACTCATTTTTCCACCAAACATGGCTTTGCAGTACCTAAAGTGTATTAAGGAGTTCGTTATGCAAGAAGGAATGCCCCATGTTATGGGTTACCTTTACTCACTACATACCCTTCACCCTTTAGATGCCATGAAAATGCCTAAACCTACAAGTGCAAGAACTGCGTTAAAAGGAGCTCAGTCATGGACTCTCTAGGTCCAAAAAATTTCCAGAGTCCTCTCGCCAATCTACTTCAAAAGTTCCCTTTGGAGGGTTTTCTCAGTCCCTATGTAAATGAACTTGTTCCACTCTGACTAGTTTTAGATGGAGGCTGGTATTGAACTGTTGAACTGGCCCCACTGTCAAATGCTGGTTTCAGTAACTGCTGTGGCTTGGAAATCACAAGCAAGAGGCATTGCCCACCATCCATCTAGTCTTCCCTTTTTCAGACCAAAAAAAGGGTAAGACACCAGTTTTCACTGTTCAGTTGCTCAGTCATGTCCAACTTTTGGTGACCTCCAGGATTGCAGCATACCAGGCTTCCCTATCCTTCACTGTCTCTTGGAGTATGCTCTAACTCATGTGCATTGAGTTGGTGATGCCATCCAACCATCTCATCCTCTGTCACCCACTTCTCCTCCTGCCTTCAACCTTTCCCAGCATCAGGGTCTTTTCCAATGAGATGGGTCTTCACACCAGGTGATCTGGGTATTGGAGTTTCAGCTTCAGCATCAGTCCTTCCAATGAATATTCAGGGTTGATTTCCTTTAGGATTGACTGGTTTGACCTCCTTGCTGTCCAAGAGACACTCAAGAGTCTTCTCCAGCACCACAGTTCAAAAGCATCAGTTCTTTGGTGCTCAGCCTTCTTTCTGGTCCAACTCTCACATCTGTATGTGACTACTGGAAAAGCCATAGCTTTGACTATACAGACCTTTGTCAGCAAAGTGATGTCTCTGCTTTTTTAATATGCTGTCTAGGTTCGTCACAGCTTTTCTTCCAAGGAGCAAGCGTCTTTTAATTTTATGGCTTCAGTCACCATCCACAGTGATTCTGGAGCCCAGGAAAATAAAGTCTGTCATTCTTTCCATTGTTTTCCCATCTATTTGCCATAAGTTATGGGATTAGATGGCAGGATCTTAGTTTTCTGAATGTTGAGTTTTAAGGCAACTTGTTCACTCTCTTCTTTCACCATCAAGAGACTCTTTAGTTCTTCTTTGCTTTCTGCCATTAGGGTGGTGTCATCTGCATATCTGAGGTTATTGATATTTCTCCCGGCAGTCTTGATTCCAGCTTGAGCTTCATCCAGTCTGTAGCAGTACTTCTTCTTTATCCTCATCCTGTCTTCAGTTTCTGACCTTCTTATTACTTATTGCAACATTTTCACGAGTAAAGCCAGAGGATGCTTATATTGCTGTGATTTAAAAATGCCAGTTAAAATTGTGAAAGGAGACAGAGTTGGAACAATTGATTAAAAGGAGATCCTTAGCAGATACCATTTATGCATTCCTGCCCTCTTGTGTCACAGAAACTCCACAGAGACTCTACAATGTAGTGAAAAAGCAAGGTCTGTGAATTTGTGATTTCTGACTCTGCATGTTGGCTTTGCCAGTGATCAGACTTGTGATCTCAGATCACTACTCTAACCATGGGTATCCTCATTTATCAAATGGAAGAAAAATCTACTACTTTGTAGGTAGTCATTAGACATAATAAAAAGTGCCGATTACAGAACTTGACATAATGATAGGTGTTCAAAATGGTAGCTTATTATTACCTGGAAATACCAATCGTGCATAACTTTACCCTGAAAAATAAAATGATGTTAATTTTCAAAAAGCAGGCTTAAATATATGAACAAAGAGTTGTTTTTTAACTCTTGTAAAAAGGTCACTAATGATCTCCTTGGTCCTAAATACAATGGATAAGTGATTTCAGTTTTCGGTGGGCTTGACGTCTTGTTATTGCTTGTTACTGTAGTCACTACCTCTTTGGGAAATTCGTTTCTTGATTTCCATGGCACAGGATTGGACAAAATTCTGATAAACTGCATTTAAAAATTGACTCCAATCCTGTGCCTAGTCTCAATTCTTCAGTGGGGCAAACAATGGTTGTCTATGGGAGGAGTGATGGGGTGGGGTGAGTTGGAATTAGAAAATGCTCCTTCCCTCCACTCCACCCCCTCCATGTTGTGATTATCTGGGACTTGTTCAGTTTATTATATGCTGAAATTCAAGGCTCATTCCTGCCTCACAGTGGATATATTAATTTAAATGTAGTCCTGTAGACATGTAAAACTCAACACATGCAAATCAAAAGACATCCTTCCCTTCCCTGAAATATCTTCAGTTTGTGACTTTGCAGTTCAGGTAATGGTACCATCATCCAAACAGCATAAACCAAAAACCGTCTCACTTGGCCTCATGTCCTGTCCTCTAAATATCTTTCCAGTGGGTCTTTTCCTCATCCACCCTGGCCTCTATTCTAGTTCAGGCCTTGTACTCTTTTGTCTGGTCACTGCAGATAATCTTGCAAATAATCTTCCTACTTTCAGTGGGGCCCAGTCTAATCCTTTCTCTTCATGGCCACCAGAGTGGTGAATACAAAGTCAGAATCTAAACCTATTAATCTCTGGATTGAGCCTTTCAGTGGGCTGCCAATTTCTCTGATTGAAATGAACCCACAGTTTGGTTTTAAGAAATTTGCAATTCTGCCGAAGTTGCCCACTCCTGCCATAGAGCTTAGATCTCAGTCCTCCAGCCCAGGGAACTATTTGTAGCCCTTTCTACCTTAACTTTCCCAATGTCTAGTACTTTGCATATGTGCTCTCCTTTACAAGGAATGTTGCTGTCCTTACCTCCTCTTCATATGACTAATTCATCATTGCCCATTAGGATTTAAATTTGACACTAGTTCTTCTGGGAAAGCTTCTCTAATACCCAAGATTGAGTTAGGGGCTTTTCCTGAGTCTTCCCACAGCACATGAGTCATGCCTGTGTGGTATCTGTACTAGAGTGTAGTGGGTACACTTATTGGCTATCGAGTCAGACTGCTCAGTTTGAATCCTAGCTCTGTCACTAGCTCGATAAGCTTGGAATAGTCATTTAACCCCCCTGTGCCTCACTGAGATATGAATAGTGCCTTCCTAAAGCCAATTGAGATGGTGGTCACGCATTCTTTCCCTTCCTGTACATAGCCTTTTGTAATATGACTTCATCATTTCCTCCATTAAAGGAGGTATATTCTTCTTTAACCCCTTGAATCTGGGCTAGCTTTGTGACTTGATATGGCCAATAGGACAGTGGCAAGTATATCCCAAGCAGATACTTAAAAAGCACTGTACAGTGGCACCTAAGCCCAAGAACCCTGCAGTCTTTGCCAAGTGAGGACATCCAGGCCAGTGAGGTGGCCAGGGTCTAGTTATCCCCACAACTCCAACCATCTGCATGACCTGTGAGATGGGTACATCACTGCTACCCACAGAGGCATGAGAAGCTCAGCTGAGCACTACCTTAGTGGGCAGACCACAGAATTGTCAGGTAAATAAATGATTGTTATGTTAAGACACTAAATTTTAGGGAGGTTTCTTTATATGGCAAAACTAACTGATATACACTCTTATGCAGTTGTGGGGATTAGATAAAATAACACTTGCCCGTGCGCTTATCAAACGCATTGTGGGTGCTTTTAACAGGTCATGCTTCTTACTGCAATTTATACTTATGTATGGATCCATTCTGATATCGTCCCCTTCTTGAAGGCAAGGAACTCCACCTTTTCTACCTTTTCTTCTGTCAGATCCTCCCTATGTAACACAGTTCCTGGCTTGATACTTGTTGAAAGAATAAACATTTTTGAGATTTGGTTGACAAGCTGAGCACCTGCTTTAGATAAAGAAATCATGAGAGATGATAAAATATGCCTAGTCACTTGTGCATTGTCAGTCTGACCCCTGTATACTATTTTATTGTACCAAACTTTGATTTACTAAGAATGTTGGAGTTGATCATATTAAATTTAATCTACCACCAACATTTCCGCAGTATAATCTTTTGCTGCTTATGCAGTTATGCTAATTTGCCAATTCAAGTATTCTTTTTCCTAGAAGGGGAAAAGATTGCTCCAATAATTTATGAATTTTGTTTTATTAAACTTTCATAATATGAGAATGAATGGAGGAGAATATTTTGATAGCTATTCACATCACTGTGAATAAAATTTAGGCACTTGCCAAAAATCAGTAAAGGAAACAATACATAAATGACTTGTCATGTCCTATAACCTTGTTCCTCTGTAGTCCAGTCACAGTACCATCTTATCTCTTTATCTCCCATCCTCCATTCTTGCTGTGCCTGAAATTCTCACTTATACCTTAGTCTGCCTCCATTATTAGAAATGTATCTTTCATTGCATTTCCACAAACACCCCAAATCTGGGAGTATTTGTTTTATCAGCATTCACCATCATCACATAGTTAGATTTTCATTCTTTGGTACCATTCATCAATATCACCCATCTAAAAATTTCTGGTCTTCTGAAAACCTAATGGCATCAAGACTTTGAAGGTCCAAGTCTTCCTTGTCTTTTCCTTTGTCCATTTGTTGACAGGTTGTTAACAAACACCTGAGCTGGAGCATCAGCTACGTCATCTATTTTGACAAGTATTACACAGCTCTTTCACTGTTCAATTCTGACAGCTTGTCAAACCTAGTTTTGAGTTATCCACACTCAGAACTGCCATTTTTTTTTAACCTTAATCTGAATAATACAGATTCCTGTTCTCCTCAAACATTTCTGATTTAAGAAAGGATTTTAATTTTACTAATATATTTTAAAACAAAAAGATTGAGTGTATTTCCCCAAAGTGTTTTAATCTATTGAAAAATCTTCAACATATCAAGTTAAATTCCTTGGCAATATAATATAGTACTTTGAACCACATACACACATAAAGAACTGTGTTTTTCTTCTTTTTAAGGACTTAATCTGATTTGAAGAAAATGATTGATTCGGAATGAAATTCAGTTTTAAGCTAATTCCAACTTTTAATTATGATGACTACTCTAGAAACAGGTTCATTTAGTTACAATGAAACCATTTTTGGACAGTTTCATTCAAACTGCTAATAAATAAACTAGCAGATACTCACACAAGAGCCTGTTTTTAGTCTAAAGGCAGAACAATGAGCAATTAAAGAAAATATAAGGATAAAAGGTATAAAGTGGTTTGAAATTTATTGAACATGTACCCCAGTTAGAACATACAATTCAAATCTAGAACCTAGAGAGATGGAATTTAGGTAAAATCTTTTCAGCATTAACCTCATTAAAGATATAAGTTGTTGCAGGGCTTCCAGGTTCAACTAAATTTCTATTCCAAAGCAAATCCTCTAATCACCTTTCCTGCCACATAGAGAATGTCATCAGTCAGTGAATTTCCTGAAGTTCACAAGTCAGGAGAAATGCAGCTAAGCAATATAACTTTACATTTATAATATGGGTTTATCCTGAAGACAGAGTTGCAAAGCAAATCTGAATTTTGCTGCTTAGAGAATTGCAGTTCATTTGGCAGTGCTCCAGCTTATATAAACTTGGCAAGGCTTATAGCGCCAAGTGTTGAAAGATGTCAGATGATGAGGTTTGTGTCCTGGCTGTACCTTGTGCTCCTTGTGAAAATTCAAGTAAGTCACTTTCCATGGGCTCTCGTTTTTTCATCTGCAAAATGGGAATAATAGAATCTGACCTACCTTCAGAGTTATAAAGACTACATCATCTCTTGAATATAGAAATCTTACAGGAATATCAGAATTCAGCCTGCCGCCCTAAAATGTTTACCTCGTTTTTGTCTCATTTTGGCATATTCATATTCCCTTTAATGTGAAGATCTCAAAGTAGGTTATTTTCACCAATTATTATCATCATGAGAGAGATCAAGAATCACAAAGCAATTTGCAGGTGTAGTCAGATGATCAAGGTTGTAGGTATTTGCTGCTTGAAACCTAATGAGGCAATAAACAATTATATCCATCTGAGGAGGGACTGCCGCAAAAATTAAACAGGGTCATCTCACTTGGGGAGAGATGCGGTGAATTGGTTACGATGATAGCACCAGCCGTCTCTCATGCCCAGTGAGCTCTGGGTGCCTCCAAGGAGGCCGTAAACATAATGTTTTGATGAGCCATGCCTCATTTTCATCAGCATACGTGGAACCACTTGATGATGTTGTTAAAATGAGGATACTGACTCAGTAGGTCTGGGATGGGGCTCCAGTTTCTGATTACTGATAAGTTCCCAGATGCTGCAAGTGCCTTGGTTACTTATACTGTAGAGTAGTGATTTCTCAAAGCATGGTCTTGGGGTGTGTATTAGTCTGCTCAGGCTGCCGTAACAAAATTCCATAGACTTGTGCGGCTTGAGCAAAAGGAATTTCATTTTCTCGCACCTCTGGAGACTGGAGGTCCCAGCTCAAGCGTGGAGGAGGTTTTGTTTTCTGGGGGAGGTGCTCTTCCTGGCTTGCAGACAGTTGCTTTGTCCTCACATGGCCCTTCCTCTGAGCTGTCTCCCTTCCTCCTTCTCTTCGCAAGGCCATCAGTTCTATCTTAAACTGTGGACTTCAGGTAATAATGATGTATCGGTATTATTGGTTCATTTGTAATAAATGTGCTGCACTAAAGCAAGATGTTAATAACAGGGAGAACTGGGCGGGAGGAGAGGAGGTGTATGGAAACTGTGTACTTTCTGCCCAACTTTTCTGTAAACTGAAAGCTGCTTTGAAGAAATAAAATTTAATTAAAAACTATTAAATTCTAAGACCTTTATCCCAGACTCAGTGAATCCATCGTGGGGGCTGGAGCACAGGTGTTTTCAAACTAACCCTGCGGGTGATTCTTATGTATGCCAGAGTTCTAGAACCATCAGTAGAAACTGAAAGTGCTAGTTTTGCAATAGATAAATGTGGGTTTAAACTCAGCTGTACCTCTTCATAGCTGACTGCTCTAGGGCTACTCACCCTCTCTGAATCTGTCTCATTTTAAAATCAGGGTAAAAATAACTCTATAAAGCGCTTTGAGTATTAAGTGATATGCTGATGTAAAATTTTTAACCCAGAGCATGCATAATGAGTGCTCACGCTCAGTTACAGTCGTGTTGGACTCTTTGCAAACCCCATCAACTGTAGCCCACCAGGCTCCTCTGTCTATGGAATTTCCCAGGTAAGAATAGTGGAGTGGGTTGTCATTTCCTTCTTTAGGGGATCTTCCCAACCCAGGGATTGAACCTGTGTCTTTTACATTAGCAGGAAGTCTTCACCACTGTGCCACCTGGGAAGCTCATATAATAAGCACTCAATAAATATTAAATATGAAGTTTTTCTATTATTGTTTAAATCCTGGTAAGCAAGAGAGAATTGTGCTGAAACATGAGGGCCTTTCAGAAAAGACTAGACAACAAAAATAATAGGCAATGAAAGGACAGGACAATAATAAATGTAATCCTGGATGCTTCTACAACACTCCAAGGTTTATATATAGCTTTCACTTTCATTATCTTA
The DNA here is from genome assembly GCF_014754425.2 of Oryx dammah. Classification (NCBI taxonomy): domain Eukaryota; kingdom Metazoa; phylum Chordata; class Mammalia; order Artiodactyla; family Bovidae; genus Oryx; species Oryx dammah. The sequence goes on along the minus strand of NW_024070187.1, from coordinate 41,015,536 downwards.
CTTGATCCTGACAATGACCTTGCAAAGCAGAAATTCCTCTTTTAACAGATGAGGAGCAGAAGCTTAGAAACAACCAGTGGCTTTCTGAAGGGCACAGAGCTAGGAAATGTCAGAGCTCAGAGTTTCTAAATCCTAGTCCAAGGTAGTAGTCCAGGGTGGTAATTAAGCTTGAGTCAGACTGATTAATATTGGTGAACAACTGGCAAACCAGTTCACCTGAGTTGTAATGTCTTTACTAGTTATATAGGGATGACAAAAGCACTTACCTCTTAGTGTTTTATTTTTAAGGTTAAATAATGATTATATTTGAGATTACAGGCTGGCACATAGTGAGTTTACTATGCCCCCATTTTACTGTCTGAACCATTAAATATGGTTCCTTGAGGGGACAATATACATCCATGTTACACAATAAGTAAGCTAGAGTTAGTCCAACAATTTGTGGGAATCTTTGTGCTTATGTTTTGGGGGACTGCAGTGGGGAGTTGGGGCTGGGATTGCTACAGCTTTTAAGGAGGAGCAGTGGGCTGGCACAACACATGTGGTCTATGAAGCTCTTCTCTATAACTGTTGGGACATCTGAAGTACCATTAAGATGGTATAAGCAAGGCAGACCACCCTAGCCCTTTAGTCCCAAATATCAGAAATGACAGTAGGGGTAGCACCAAAAAGATGATTTTTTTCCCCCTAAGTGTCCACATAAAGAGAAAGAATTCTGCATAAAAAAGAAATTAATTCCATGGTATCCAAGATCCCAAATAAATATTTTGGAAACAATTTATTGCAGAGTTCCTCTGCACAGTGTCTTCTTTGCCTGGTTGTGTTGCCTTCTTACAGATTCTAGGGAGAAACACCTAGTAGGATCAAAATAGATACGCAGTGGGTAAAACTTGAGAAGTGGGTTGGCCCAAGAAAACATCTGTGTATTTTGCAGATGAAAGAGTTGTATTAATATACTACTTCCTACACTGTGAGAGAAGGTTGGGCAGATTTGTCATGGAAATGACAGTGATGCTTTTTAAAAACTTCATCATAATAAAATAAGATGATGATAATGATATTAGTAACTATCAGGATAGTGATAGTAGTGAAAGTCTTACTGAATTTTTGCTCTGTGCCAGGAACCTTTCTAAACATTTCATAGATATCCCTTCATTTAATCTTTCTAACAGTTAATTGAGAGAGACAGACACCTTTATTTTCTACATTATAGAGATGAGAAAGCGAGGTTATTAGCCCTTGAATGCATACATTGTAAAAAGTTGGAACTGTGATTCTGATCCAGGCTTCTAGACCAAAATCAACACAGCTGTAGAAGTTAGCTGATAGAAAAGGATGGAATTTAGAGCTGGACAGGTGTTAGTGATCATCTGTGGAGTAAAAGTTATGAGAGTGGTTTCTGGAAAGAGCTGCTGCAGAATTAGAGATTTCTGTGTGCCAGGCGCTGCCATAAGTCCTTTATTACATCTAGCAACTCCTTTTAATCCTCACAACAGACCAATAAAATATCTCATTGTTACAGCTGATGTAAATAATTTGCACCAGGCCAGGTCTCAAAGTTAGTAAGTAGTAGCCTTGAACCCAGGCAATGATGACGTCAGTATCACTCCCCTGACTCATGAACTGAAAGGAAAATCAGAGGCATCACAAGAGATCAAGTGAGTCACTTGTGGGATCAGGGTGTGAAAAATATAAAGTGTCATTTGAAACATTCTTGGAGTAAGGGGCTAGATTTCAGCTGGTGAAAGTTTCTAAGGGTGGGGTTGGGTTTGCAGCACAGGAAGGGCTGGTAGTTTTGCAGAACACTAAGAATAGACTTCCACCCAAATCATAGTCCATTGAGAATGGGAAGGAATTTTATTTCGGTTAGCCCAGGGAACTGGTCAGCTTGACCTTCCTTCTCAAAAGATGCTTCAGGCACTTGACTCTTGGGGACCCAGAAATCAGCATTTTAATTTTGGTTTTCTCAAGTAGTAACCATGGCTACAAGTGGTTTATTGATTAGTCTTTCTCTTCCTGAACATCCCCTGCCTTGGTTTGCTTAAGAGGGCATATGACACCGGGTGATGAACGCCCACGGGGGCGCTGAGCTACCTCCCTGGAGAGCTGCCAGGGAGCCCTCAGATGAAATCTTCCCTGTGAATGCTCGTCTGAAACCCCTCCCCAATCCCCTCCAATCTCTCTCTCCAAAGTGGCATTCTCATCGCGGCCTTGCCCGCCCGCGCACCTGGGCGTGAAGGGCGCGCCTTTCCCAACACCTAGCCAAGTCTCATGACTGGTTCGAACTTCAATCGTGAAGTTTCCCGTCTAGGAGTTCCAGGACTCTCTGGCGCTCTGCCCGGTTTTGGAGAAGGCATCTCCTTGCTCTACCCTTCTGGTGTCCTTCGAACTCAGCCTAACTTTGGGCAGCAACCTCAAGTTTAGCCTTCGGAGTCTGAGCCCCTGGGGGATTCGCAGACGGTTCCGTGCGAAGGCGTGGGGGCCTGCAGCCCCTCCGCAGAGCCGGCGTTGCGTGCGTCAAGAAGGGCTCTTGGAGGCACCGGGCAACTCTCGGAATCGCCTCCGGTCTCCTTAAGGTCTGGATGCTCTGTGGTCAGAGCCCCCAGGCCAGCACCACCCCAATCCAGTGACTTGGCAGCAGGTGGCAGAGGCGGCGAAGGGAGGGGGCGCCTGGCTCTCGGGCTAGCGCTTAGTGCCTCTCGTTTCCAGCCTGTCGCCCCCGGCACCCGCGCTACCCGCGCGCCCCCGCTGCCCAGCACCGCGCCGCGCCCCCGGCGCCCCCCGCCGGCCTCCGCTCGCACCTGCATCCGCTCCGCGCGCCTTGCCCGCCGCCGCCGCCGCCGCCGCCGCCGCCGCCGCCGACTCTCTCGCTTCCAGCGCGGCGGACGCCCCCGGGCCGAGCAGCGAGTGCGCTCCGGTGCCAGACCCATCGCCAGACGCCTCTGGGCCGGTTGACTCCCGTGTCCCGCTCCTGCGCCCTGCGTCCCCAAGGATGAACGTGAGGAGGGTGGAAAGCATCTCGGCTCAGCTGGAGGAGGCGAGCTCCACAGGCGGTAGGATGCAAGAAGCGTTGGAGCGGGCTCCCGCTTCCACTCTGCTTCCCTCACGAGCTGAGACGGGGACCCCTTCCTGGGCTGGGGACGCTTGTTGCCTTTGCTGCATGTGAGATAGTCAGCTGGGCGGGACTGGGAAGGGGAGGTGGCAGCGGCGGGAATGGGGGTGCGGAGGAGAGGGGGTGCATGCAAGGTTCAGGTCGGGAAAGAAGAGGTGTTTGAAGTGTGTGTGAAACTCGCCAGTGTCAGGGTCCCCTGCGATCCTGTGCCTACTTTTGCCTTCTCTGAAAATTTTCCATGTTGTTTATGCATTTGCCAGATGACTTCAGACAGCACACTTCCTTCTCCTAACACCTGGGGATAAATGATCTGAAATAGTATTGATCCTCTCCCTCCACGGTGCCTTTATGCTCCCAAACATTTCTTCATTAAAACTCTATTTTCGTCCCCTGGTAATACACAGGCGGAATGTTTCCCAGGTCAGATTCTTCAGCAGGACCGTATGTCTTATTTTATTGCCAGCTTCAGTTTAGCCTGTTCAGAGAAAATGGTCCTCAGTGACACTTGGAGATAATTTATACACAGTATAGCCTTGGAAAGGTACTTGGCACTCTGTGCAAGGAGCTTGGCTTTCAGAGTATCATGCATTCTGCGAAAGCAGGGACAGGTATCCATAGCAGAACATGGGACCATAGCTCCCTTATCCCCCACTGCACCCCAATAAAGCCTCTTGGGTAGAATTGGTTTGTTTTTAGGTGGCTTTACATGTGTACAAATTTTAGAGGAGTTGTAAATCGAATGAAGGTTATTGTGGGGAACCTGAGAGTGATCGAGAGTGGACCTTTCCCAGATTATATAAAATGAGTGGGTAACGTGGCCACAGCATGGTTTGGATTTGCAGGATGAAAAGTTGTACTTCAGGGCTGTAAAGTTGCAAGGAAAGAGGCATATCCACATTTTAGGTGTTTATACCCAGGGAAATGGAATCATTTCAACTAGAGTCCATTGCCCTAATTTATAGACATTGAGATACGGATATGTTCCCTTTCTTCCTTTCCCTCCAGTAGTTCAAGTTATTGTAACTGGGAGGACCCTAGTCTTTTTTGAATGTAAAGTCTTAGAGAAAATACTCTTGGTAGGCTGGAAAAAACCTGACTGTCACCTTTAGAGCCCCCAATATGACTTGTAATGATGTATAGTTCACATTTCCCTCATGACAATAGCTGCCACTCATTGCAAACTAAGTATATCTAGGATATATCTTAGGACCAATACTCATAATCTAGAAGAGACTGAATTTTTCAGAATGAGAGTTGTAACTGTAGAGGGCTGCATAGGTGATTTCATAGGGTCCCTGTCTTCGCAGTTCCTTCGACTCTAGGGTACGGAGCTGGCTGTTCTTTCGGGAACTTACTCATGCACAAGGCAATTGCAGGTCCTCAGAGATAGAGATGGTTGTAGGAACAGAAGTCTGGGGAACTGGGTGGCTTACGTTGTTCAGCTCGTCAGCAATAGCAGCTTTTTGGCTGAGCCCAGTCTTTAATTGGCCAGATGGGGATTGAATCAGCTCGCCTCATCTATTCACAGTGCCATAGGTGGCCATAATCTCTACTTGTTGGATAAAATGAGAAAGATGAAATCACATCTGAGGAGTATGATGTATTAAAAAAGAAAAGACTTACAGTACCAGCTCTAGAATCAGCATGTGTTCATTGTTCATTTGGAGAATAGAAAGCTCTTGATTTATATCTTTCTCAGGTGAGACCAAAAAGGAAGCATTTTCTGGCTTGCATTGATCTGACATCTGTTTCTTGAATTGTATTCACATGTTTTTAGAGTTAATTGTTTAGAAGAAAAACTTTTAAAGTTAATTGTTAACTTTAGAAGAAAAAAAATGTTTGAAGCACCCTTTTTTGTTGTTGTTCTTAGTGTTTCAAGTTTAAATTGGAGAATAATCCCCAGATATGTAGTTGTTTCATAGGGTCTCTGTCTTTGCAGCAAAGGTCTTTGTATTTTGAGAAAAGTTAAACTTTCATACTTTGATTTGGGCTCAAGTGTTGAGTCTTGACTAATTCTGGGACAAGAAAAGTCTGTCATCTTTAAAGGTTTCCAATCTAATTTCAGTTCTTTTTAATGGCTTCTTGACCAGAGACGTATTAATGTCTTTTGTTACCTGGTTATTGACTGAAGTGTTTAGTGTTCACTTATGCAACAAATCGCCAGCCACAGGCATTAGTTTCTGTATACAAAAATCACCTGGTCAGTAATATGTTAAAACAATAGCTCCTGACCTCTTATTTCCTTTAAAATAAATGGGATATTTGCATCTTCTAACATGACCATGGTGATTTTCTTTTAAATATATATCTCTTGGATGAAGTTTACAAAATGATTTAATCAAGATTTAGATGAAATTTAACTGGAGGATCAGACAGAGAGAAATAGATTAGGGTTAGAGGGAAGTCAGGAATTGGAGAAGCGCGTGTGTGTGTTGTATGTCTGTATTTTATGACTGGACTCTAGAGCCAGAAAAATAGTTTATTGAGAAACATAGACTACATTAAAGTGAAATGAGAGGGAAATGCAGGAAGGATGGAAGCAAGGTTAAGTGAATTGCTAAAACTTTGATACAGTTACTCAACTCACTTCTTACTCCTTTTAACAAGTAATGTATTTACTATGCTAACTGATTAACACCATTTCTAAGTCATGTTAGTTGATAATACTGTGGAAAATGAGAAATGGATGCTTGTCAATGGTCACATGGACAGGTTAGGAATCATAGTGCTCACTTCTATTCTCCCTCTCATCAGTTTCTACATGATACCAAAAGCTTGCCCAGAACCAATTTTTCATGTCATTTGCTCCCCTGGTACAAAAATCAAACATAATCCTACTACTGGTGGGGAGGCAAAGGGTGATGATTATTCAACAGTATATTTGAAAGAGAATCAGAAGTAAGGTCAGAGAAAAAAACCCACATTATTCACTGGTGTCCTGAATTTGTTCCATCTAACACAGAGATGGCAACTGTTAGGAAATGTAATCTACAGCTCAACATGGGGAGGGAAATGGGTGTTTCCCTAGTTAGAGGAGGTCACGGAGAGGGTGTGGCCCAGACTAAGGCACAAACTGGGCCTGGGCAATCAGAGGCCCCTCACTTGCCTCCCCTGTCTTCTGCCCGCTATTTGCACAGCACAAGTCATTTTCAAGGACACAGCCTTGAGAGAGTAACTTAAGGACACCTGGGTGGTATTCATGACTGTGAAAGTGTTAGTCGTTCAGTCGTGTCTGATTCTTTGTGACCCTGTGGACTGTAGCCTGTCCATGAAATTCTATAGTATTCATGACTAAACCTCGTTAAATCCTCTATATAAACCTTTAAGAATCTGGAGGGCAGGTGTGGTGATCTACTCATCTTGCTTCAATCAAGACAAGCCTTGTTATTTCAGGTCCTTTGTTTATTAACCCTGCCACTGACCAGTCTGCAGCGGTCCTCCTCTTTCCTTGGTCTCTCCTGACCCTCTTTGAGTGGGACTCAGTTTCACATTTCACCCAGGAAGCTCTCAAGTTTGGAAACCAACAATAGTACAATGAAAAATGCTCTTCATTTTTGTATTGTTAGATGGATGTTATCATGGCCTCAGCTTAAGTTGGGAGTTTATTAAAGATAAACCCAAATTAGTAATTCCACAAGGGTAGTAGTGAAAAGTCTGTTCTCAATCCAGGAAAAGCTTTTTATGGCACAAGGTATTATTCTGTCTTCTTGTGTTGTTGAATGTAAGAAGGTTCTAAGCAAATTACTGGTAAAGTGTTAAAATTCAACAACCCTCTTCTGCTTGCTCCACTTTTTTTTTTTCTTTTTTCTGGCCGATGCTTATGCAAAGTTTCATAAAATAAGGCTATAGATAGTTTGGAAATTAATGATTCATGCAATATAAAACATGTATGCAAAATTTCCATGGAATCATAGACTGGATAGTAGTTGAATCTTTTGATATATTTCTGGGCTTGAAGTGCATGATCCTTCTTAGTCTTTTTTCATCCTTTTATTTGTTTTTCTTGTCTTCACTGGTGTTCTAGATGTGGATAATATTGCTTTTCAATATTTCATTGCAGAGTGTGCTTGCTTAATAGCCTCCTTTCTTAGGGACTTTCAAGCAGATTAAAGTGTGTGTATGTGAGAGAGGTGAAGGGACAGAGGGAAAACGAGTTTTTAATTTATTCAGTGGCCTTTACTGAAACAGAGCACTCAAAGCTGATGCACTGGGACAACCCAGCCCCCCGGCCCCGGCCCGCCCCTCCCAAGGGGTTTTGGGATAGGGGACACATGTACACCCATGACTGATTCATGTCAATGTATAGCAGAAACCACCACAATATTGTAATTAGCCTTCAACTAAAATAAATTAATTAAAAATATTTTAAAGTTGTATAACTTGATCTGTCACTATAGGTTTATTCACTATTGGGCATTAAATCACCTACTTCTTTTTCAAAACTGTTCATTTGGTTAAAGGTCCTAGTGTTCTTTTCTCCATTCACATTTTTCTGAACTCACTGCCATGCTTCATGCTATTTATCTACACTCCTTGGAAGACTGTGAACCCTGGGAGCAGAGCTGTTGTGTTGTGCCTACTACCTTGTCAGCAGCATCTGGCATCAAGCCTGGCATACAGTATTTGCTCAATAACATATTTATTGAATGAATGAATTCCCCTCGTATTTTGTGACATTGCATTATTCTGTCTCTTCCTACTTCTCTCAGATCTAATTTTCTGATCATTTCTTCCTTTGCCCTTTCTGTACAACTTTGCACAGAGTTCTGTCTTCATTCTCTTATTTCTCTCTAATCAAAAACTGTGGCTTTGACACATTTTATCTGGATGCAGACGACTTGTTAGTCTGTAACTCTGGCCCAATCCCTTTCCACATTACCAGATGGACATTTGTGTGCCCTGTTGGTCAGACCCATCAACAAGTTTTACCAGCACCTTGAAGTCAGTATGTCAGAAAAGACATATACTTTCTTCTAAGAACAATTTATCATCCAAGTTTTCATGATGGTGACATCATTTTTTGAGGCATGCAGTTAAAAAGTAAAGCAAAAGTGATTCTTTCTCTATGGTCCTTTCCACTTTATTTCCTCTCTTTCTATGTGGAATCAGTCACCAAACCTTATTGATTCTCTTCTAGCTTTTATGTCCAGCTCCTCCTCCAGCTCCCACTGCATTGCTTAAAGTTATATTCTTACTTCCCAGACCATCATGGTTGTCTTCTTTTTGTATTACATGCTACTCCTCACACACAACCAAATGCATTTATTAAAACCTGATTTAAGTCAGATCATTCTCTTGTGCAAAACCTTGCCATTACTTATAGCACTAAAAATACCATCTTCTTAGCTTGATAGTCAAGGCTTCCACAGTGTGGTGACAGTCCTCTATCCCAACATTTCTTTCCATGACTCTTTTAAGGCTATACCTTGACCTGCTGAACTGAATTGTTCCCTAGTCCCCACACATATCTCATATTCTACCTACTATTTAGGATGAACTTTGTACCCCAGCATGACCCACTTGAACAATGTTGAATGTTCAACATTGAATACATCCTCTGAGACACTCATCTTGAATGCAGTGTCTTTCTCAGTGTAGCCTTACTGATTTCCTCTGACTCCTCCCTAAAGAATTATGCTTTAAATTTTCGTCGGTCATTCTCCTTTGACTTAATCTGAATGACAAAGCAGAAGAAGCTACATATATTTCTTTGGTGTGAAGTCTTAAGTTATAACACCTTGATGCAGAGTACTGTACATGAATTGCTAATTTTCATACCCCTGCTAATGACTGCCACAGTGCTTCACAAAATAGTAGGTGCTTCAAACATTGTTATGGAATTTAAACCACATTGCTCAGTGGTAGACCTACCAGAGACCCAAAATTACAAAGTGAAGCATCTACTGGAAGTAACACTGTTTTTTTTTGGTTCTGTCTTTTCTGTTCTGCGGGCCAGGTCTATGAATACTGTGACAGCAAGACACTGCTCCTCTAAACTGTGCATGTGTGTATGTTCTTGTATCTGTAATGTGTGGCTATGAGAGTTTACATCCTTTTTTGAGAAAAGCTTAATAAGTAACCAGTGTTTTCTGCGTATTTAGAGCAATAGGCAATGTCACCTTTGGATACTGTGACTATGACTCTCTGTCATCCTTAATACCTTCCAGACCTGTCACCCCCAGGGAATTGGTGGGTCAGGGGCCCCTCAGTGAATGATGATCACCTCTCTTGGTTCCCTTTCCAATAAAAGAGTGGAAAGATGAGGTAAGGACTCCTGAATCACGAGGTGATTATCAGTACTGGTCTGAGTTAGTGTTACAAAGAATAGCTCTTCATAACATTTCCCAACCCAGATCCTGAATGGCTACACTGACCCTCCCCGACCCTGTCCACCATTATTATCTTCATCAGATGATAAATCCTTTTATTACATCAGTGACTGTGGAAAGGAATGGAAAAATTATAAAAAAAAAACTGATATCTTTCAATATTTACATATCCATTTCCTTAGGTGTGTTTTCTTAATATCAGACTTCACAGAATCAGGAGATGTTGAAAGGGACTAGAAAGGGCGTGGAAACCATGGCAGGGCTGAGATGAGATGAAGTTCACCTCTTTAACTCTCGCCACTCGGGCTGTCTGCCTTCTCTGCCAGTTTCTTCATTATAGGCTGTTCTGTGTACATACATATGTCCTTAGTATTAGAAAGCCTGAAAAAAGAAAGACTCAATGTTTAAACACGTGAGTTCTCCAGTCATCACTCTGACACTTTAATGAATTATTTGAATATGGATCTAAATATAAAATTTGCCATATTGAGCACTTGGCCTTCATGCCAACATGTTAAAGGCTAATTTTCTTCCCCAATGAACAAAGCCTGTGTGGTCTAATGGTTCTCCCATTTGAAATAGGTTGTCCCTGTAGATGTATTATTGATGTTTTAGAAACTTCTCTCTCCTACATCTTCTACTCCAATTATTTAAATTTAGGTAAAAATAACTATTCAGCCCATTTTACAACAATAGTGCATAACGTCTTGGTTACCTGAGATCGGGACTGACTGAGTTATGGAAGTGTCCCCCCCACACACTCAGTACATCTGCTCATGAATAGTGAATAAAAAGTCTTGAGGGAATTCGAACTGGCAATTTTTTTATAGGTCTTTACTTTAAAAAGGTTTTGGAGAAGAAATAGACTTCATCTCCACATGTCAACACTTCTTAATATTTGAAGAATCTTTTGAGTGAAGCAGTTTATTTAAGAAATGACATTATCTGCTCACAAATAGGAATCAAAATCAGACTTGACTGATGGAGTAAGTGCTGCAAGCTCATGACTATGCATGCTCCCCCCGCCCATGTCTTCACTATAATAGTACCCTCACACTGTGTTACAGATAGTAAGGTGTTCCCAATAATGTCCCCAAATATGATTTTTTTTTGACCAGGGAAGACATGACTTCCAAGAGTCTTTATGAGCTTCATAATAAACTTGGTTGAAAATAGCACATGTAACTAATAAACTGATCTGCATTTCAGCATGGATATCCTGCCAGGGGCTTTCTTTTGATTGTAACTTTTCATACTTCAATTTTTCATTAGAATAGCACAAGAAACTACTTACAAAAAAATTGGTTTAGCTCTTACCTTTTATCCATGGTTTGTATGCGGTAAGTGCTCCAGTGATGTTAAATGAATAAAAGCATCTTACGTTGTGGTTAAAGCCTAAAGGTGGGGATGCCCTCTTATACTCCAATCCATCCCATCACTGTGCAAACAGATCCTCTGGTTTTCTTGTTGTGTTTGCAAGGAGTTTGGAAAAACCCAAATAATAATATAGAAATAACCAAGAGATATTTCTAAAATAACCCCATCGAATCCAGTCCCGAAAACAAGTTTAATTTAGAGAAATCTTATTTAATTCAGAGAAATGGGGACATACAAAATAACCGCTGATTATAATGTTGCTGTTCCTTGTTCTTCACCTGTAAGATGGTGGTAATTATATTACTTGTAGGTTATAGGGATGGATTCTGTAATGAAGAAATGAGGTTAACTGGTAAAAATAAATATTTACAAAGAAACAACATAGTGCTGGCATGAATGAGAAGTGGAGTCTGCCTTTAGAAACCTTACCATTTATTCAAGAGATACTTGCTGAGTATGCACCAAGTATTTAGAGCTGAGTAGGGGAGAAATAAATAACTGAACATGTGTATTTTAAAATATTTATTGCCATAATAGAGGTAAAGATGAAGTGAGGTGGATGATGAAAAGCAAGATTACTTCCAGTGGATATAAGTGCCATTCCTTTCCAAGTGGATGCAGTGAAGGCAGACAGTGATATTGAACTTGATCTTTGTCTCTTTGGGATCTTACAAAATAAAGCTGTCAAAGAATTGAGCTCAAAATTCTATATTTTTTCTATTGCCTGATTTTCCCCCCTGTGTTCTGTTTTCCTGTAACATGGGTTTACGTGTCCACCAGTTAAATACATTGTGACGATATCTAAGCTCTTTTAAAGATTTTTAAAACCTATGATGCTGGGAGTCTGTTAGGAAGTGCACCTTTTTAAAATAAAGCAAACATAATTTTAAAGCCTGGAGAATACAAAATGAATGATAACTTCTCTTTAAAGGTAGTCAGATAGGAATTGAAAATGCCTAGCTTTCTATTTGCCAGTTTAAATAACATGCTGGTAAAGGTAGAGGCATTACAAATTAGTAAGATTTTAAAAAATTAAGTAGAATAGCATTCTAATTTTTAAAATATTGCTTTATAGTGATATTTATCATTTATCATAAGGTGATATAGTGATAAATATAATGATAAACATCATTTATCATAAGAATATTATGTGTGATTTAATATTGCAAACACTTGTGAACATCAAGTTCTACTAAGTCTTTCTTGAATCTTTTCCAAGAATTCTTTCAATACTTTTTGTATCATTTATTTCCCCCAACTCCCTTTAATTTGAGGCCTCCTACTGAGCTCCATGGTATTGCTGCAATCTGTTCCCTGTTTGCTTTCCTCCCATGGTCTGGTTTCATCATAATTTCCTGTTGAAGCTGTGATTTCTGAAAGTTGGTGCTGGCTCTGAAACACAGGTGCATTACATTAATTTGAAAGTTGTGGGGAGAGAAATCTTGGGAAACAAGAATAAAACAATATTGAAAGCTCAGAACCAGACATTGGGAAATGTGGAAAAAGGAAGGTGGAGACTGCCAAATACAGCAGTATGTAGGGATGTAGAGGGAGAGAATTCTCCCGCCATGGATTTACAGAGTAAGCCTCATTTTCGATGGAGGTATTGTAAGGTAGTTTTTAAAAAGGCAGCACATCCTAACCACAAATCTTAAAGGTGGTAAATACTAACCCTTCTGACAGGATTGAAGTACTAGCTTTGCAGCTAATCTATATAAACCCTTCTAGTTCAATTAAAGTTGTAGATGTGGATTCAGAATGAAAATTAGTGTCCACAAAACCTAAGGCTTTAAGATTGTTGTTCACCTCTCAGGATAAATACAATGTCGAATCTACAAACACTACACTAGGAAGATTGAACTGTAGAAATAATTTGTTAGGAACATTGCAATTTAAAGCACAGTTACATTTATCTCAGACCCTTGGTTGTGAGACTGTGGCTTTTCATAAATATCATTAGAATTGAATTTCAGATCTCAAGCAGTGACAGTTATAACTCTTTTAAATATAATCTGTATTCTGGTTGTTTTCAAAATAGTTTTGAGTATGTTATTCAACAGTCATGCATTTGAAACATAATGATCAATTACCTACTATAGGAGAGGCACTGCAAGTCAATATTTCAGAAAATAAAAAGGCAGGCTAGTTGTTTAGGAATTAAGCTTTTAAATCATATCTTCCTTCTCTACCCTAGAATTCTACTTGATCCCAATTGTGTATGGATTAGGTAGAATATGTTGGCTTATCTCATTTTCAAAGACACATGCTAAATGCTTTTCTAGGACCCTGGGGGTATGCCCTTGATGGAGGATATCAGAAGCTGTAGTCCTTGTCTTCTATGAAATAATAAGCTGAAGGAGCATGGGGTAGACCTTCCATAATCACACAGTTTGTTCCTAAGTGATATTGGTTTCACAGAGTCACTTAAAATATAAAACAAGTCGTATGTGGAAAAAGACAGCATTAAACTGTAGACTAGATAATATTGATACTCCACATATCAGTGAGGGATTCTCCAAATGTGAGCCAATTAATTCTTTAGTAAAACATATTAAGCATCTACTATTTGTTAAGTATTGTTCTAAGTACTAGAATACAGAGATGAAATATATCCCATGGGAGACCCTGAATCTAGTTAAAGAGATAGACATGGGCGATAGTAGTTGGCACGTGCAAAATCTTAGGATAGCACCAAGCACAGAATGCTTTGGAAAGGCATATGTGAGTTACCTCGTGCAGGCTGATAGAATCACAGCAGGCTCCCTCAACTGGATGGGACTGGCAGATGAGAATGAGTCTTCCAGATAAATACAACAGGTGGGAAAATGTACAGTTAGTCAGGGAACATTGTGGTTCTGAGGCTTAATCTGAGACAATGTGGTGGTATAATCAGGCGATGGTGAGAAGTCAAGAGTGCAGTGAAGGTGAAGGTAGAGGGGAACAGGGAAATAGGGAGCTGGAGAAGTAGTCTGCTTCACGATGTGAAGGCAGCAGGGATCTACTGGTCAGTTTCAGTCAAGGGCAGAACATGCCACATTTGCGTAAGGGAAGACAACCACAGTGATGAGGCAAATGGACAGAAAGGGAATGAAACAGTAGTGGAGCAGACCTGCAGAGGTACAATGGCAGCAAGACACCCTGGGGTCATGGAAAAGCATCGGTGATGTGGTGGAAGGTCGCGGGTACACATGAGGTAGCGGATGAGGCCAACAAGATTTGATGATGGGTTGTACTTTGGCCACCTCATGCGAAGAGTTGACTCACTGGAAAAGACTCTGATGCTGGGAGGGATTGGGGGCAGGAGGAGAAGGGGACGACAGAGGATGAGATGGCTGGATGGCATCACCGACTCGGTGGATGTGAGTCTGAGTGAACTCCAGGAGATGGTGATGGACAGGGAGGCCTGGCGTGCTGTGATTCACGGGGTTGCAAAGAGTTGGACACGACTGAGCAACTGAACTGTAATTGGTGTTGGGGGAGAAAGAGAAGCTGGGCTCAACTCCTAGATTTTTGGTTTTCGTAACTGGTGGATGTTGTATATTTACCAGGATGAAAAGTACAGAAGGAAGTTTAGTTGGAATACAATGAGATCAATTTGGAACTATTTAAGGTCTTTGAGGATGTCAAAATGTAGAAGTCTAGTAGTTATTGGTACATAAGAGTGAGATTGGATTCTCTCGACTGGACTGGACTGTGTTAGTCACTCAGTTGTGTCCGGCTCTTTGTGACCTCACAGACTGTAGCCCACCAGGCTGCTCTGTCCATGGAATTCTCCAGGCAAGAATACTGGAGTGGATTGCCATTCCCTTCTCCAGAGGAACTTCACAACCCAGGGGTCAAACCCTGGTCTCCTGCCTCGCAGGCAGATTCTTTACCTTTTGAGCTACAGGGAAGTCTCTGGACAGTGGGGTGCTAGTTAAATTTAGGAGTGACAGAATAAAGAACATTAATTTTGCATAGATGTTTAGGCTGCATTGTCGACAAAGATGTCGTTAGGAGATTGTTGCTTTAGTCTAAGCCAGAGAAAACAAATATTTGTACAGTGGTAAAGGCAGTGGGGATGAGAGGGTGGGATGATTGGGAAAGAGAAAGATGGGGAGACTGGTGATGGGTGCCTCATGGTGCCATGATGGAGAAACAGGAAACACAGGAAGATAACAAGTTTTGGAGGATGGTAACACAGAGGGAAGAAAACGTGCTCACTTTTAGAAATAGTGATTTTGATGTGCGAGGAAAGCATCTGGGTCAAACTGTCCCAAAGGCAGTTGGAAATGTAGAGTTCAAGTTTAAGTGATTTCAGAGACACATTTATTAAGCATTGTGATGGGTATTGAGAATAGAGTGTAGAGAATGGCCTTACTCCCAAAAAACTGACCATCAGATTAAGCTGGAGAGTCAAACTTGGGAGTCAGTTGCAAAGAGATAAAGATAACTGAAGACATGAGATTGAGTAGGGGACAGAGTTTAGGATTAGATCTATGAAGAATAAGGGTGGGAGGTGGATATAAAACTGGGGAACCATGTTATAGTCAAGAAAAAGTTGGAGAGGAGAAAGTTATGGAGGTCAGTGTCCTGCACATAGATGGCCCATTGCTGCCAACTAATGGGAGTGGAAGAGTTTCAAAAAGCCAAAGCCAGTTAAGAGTGAATTGCTACAGAACATTCATGGTGGATGAAGAAGAGTGTGTAAGGATAAGACTTGGGGTCAGGCCTAGGTTTCAAATACTGTGCCTGCTACCTTAGGAAGTAATGTGGCCACTCTGTAGCTTAGCTTCTTTGTCTGTGCCTAGAACATTCTTGCCCCACCTACTCCATTGTTTTGCTTCCTCCCCTTTTCATGTTCCCATTAAAATATTACTTCTGTGATGACGTCATCTAACATAACAATTCACCTGTGTCTCCCTATTCCCTGATCCTACTTTACTTTCTGTTGTAGCTTTTATCCTATATTCTTTCAAAGATAAAACTGTATATACTATACTACTGTAATGTCATTTATGTATACTATAATAATACTTATATATACTATATTTCTGTGTATATTTGTTTTGTTTTTACTATTTTCCTTATTAAAAAGCACTCAAATGTACGTGGAATGGTAAATCAATAAAGAACTCATTTTGACAGGTTGTCTGGAGGATGAACTGAACCAATGTATATAGCAGATGCTCAGCACAGTGCCTGACAGATACTTAGGATCTGACGACTATGATTTATCATATCATTCTATGATATTTTGGCCTGAGAAAAAGTCCTTTGATCTTGAGGATAGGTGGTCTGGAGGGTGGCGAGATTGGGATCTGGGAGACGGGGGCAGTTATGGAGGAAGGAGATTCTGAGGAAGGGGCACTTAGTCCCCGCAAGGGCTCAGTCTTGGCCTCTAAGGCCGAAGGGACGAGGAGGCCATCCTGGGGCATCTGGTAGGTAGGACCCAGTGGCGACGTCGGGCTTTGAATGACCAGGGAGGTTTAAAGAGGTTTCAAGGAAGCATTTTGTGGGTTGCATGGTGGACGTCGTGGGGTTCGAACTCCAGCAATTTGGCTGGAGTAGATCATGGTCTGAGAAGTGCTGAGGCTGAGAAATGAGATTGAGGAAAATGTCATGGGGTGGATTTTATCCGCTGGGCAAGGAGTCAAGATTTCTGAGAAAGCCATGCTAAAAGCAAGGCCTTAGAAGACTTGTCTTGTCCTGCTATAAAGGAAGGTGGAAGGATGGAAGGGTTCAGGTGGAAAGGATGGCTGGGGGACCTTGCTGTTGTCCAGGCTTCTGGAAGGGCTGCTGAGTTGTGGGGGACGTCGGAGGGGAAGAAAAGGAATTGGTGGATTTGGGGGACTTCATGGGTGGTCTTTGTGATGGACTGAATGCAGGCCTTGGGTGATCAGGAGCAGCTCCATACTCAACTTAGGGGTCTGAGTGAAGACCTTTCCTTGTGGTGATGTGAAGCTGTTATCCAGAAGAGAGAGGAAGGAAGTTGTGTGTGTGTGTGTGTGCGTGTGTGTGTGTGTGGCCAAAAGCACTAAGTCCAACATTATACTGGAGATGCTGGAGGTATACTTTGCTAAGGGGAACACTTGGGAGTGTTGAATATCCTTTTTATTGATAAATGAATTGAGGCTCAAAAGGGTTAAGTAGTTCACCCATAGTCACATGGCTAGGGATGGGGAAGAACAGGGCTGTTGACCAAGGCAGTCTTAATCGAGGCATTCTGGTGGCATGGGATAGGCAAGGCCAGGGACATATGAGGAGTGGCACTCTGGGCTGACCTGACATTGTTCTGGGAGGGTGGCCTCGGCTCAGCAGGTGCAGTGCTTACTGTCCAGTTGGTGGTATGTGGAGCTAAAGGACAAGTGACCTGACAAAGTTCCCTGTGGATTTCTAGATCACACGCAAGGTAAAGATCCAAAGCCAGCGCCCAGTTCAGATGATGCTACACGGGAAGAGCCTGGATACCCAGTCTTGTGGGTTGGGCAAAGAACCATTCATGCCGAAGAATGAATGAAAATAGCTGGCAGGTTCTCCCTGAGCCTTAGTTGAAGGACTGATAGAAATGACTGATGTGGGGAGCTAGTGTCAGTGAAGGGTCTGGGGCAGACTGGGCATCGGAAGTTAACACAGGCAAACTTTGGAAGGATGTTAGAATCCCATGCAAAGGTATGATTTTGATTCAGAGAGCATTCTGCTTGCATATCTGCCCTCACTCTACTCCCTTCCGTCCCTGGACTGCTAGATCCTGCAGCCACATCTCTCACCCACCCTTATGGACGCTGGACACAGGCAGGCTTGCTGAGACTAACCATTTGAGAATATATATCATTACTGCAAGCTATGAACTTCAGCCATCCTCCATCCTGTCAGAAGTCATGAATCCCTTTAACACTGTTCCTTAATGAATACAGTTTTAATTAATTGTTTCTTATCTACCAAGCCAGAGTAAAGAGACTGTGCACACTCCAAGGACACGGCAGCCCACCAGGCTCCTCCGTCCATGGGATTTGCCAGGCAAGAGTACTGGAGTGGGGCTCCATTGCCTTCTCCGCCAAGGACCCACAGGGGCATTCAAATATGTGTTGACTAGTGGATAATGGAGTATATTTAAATGTACTGACAAAAAAGCAGTCAGATATTGTTTTAGCTATTAGGTGAGCCTGAGAGTTCTGCTACCATGAAATGCAATAAGCAAGTTCTTAAGGAGTTCAAAGAAATTTTTTCCCTCCCTCTCTCCCTGAGTCTCAGAACACATAACACTCTATTTCACTCCATTCAACACATTTATTTAGTATGTGTTATAAATCAAACATTGTGCTGGGTGCTTGGGAGATAGAGATACCTTCTCTGGCTTCACAGATGGCCAGCATGGAAGAGAGACTTTCAGCAATGCATTAGCAGCCTGCTGAGAGTTTCAGAACAATGAGCAAAGGATGCCATAGGAACATACGGGAAAAAACTGGATATGTTTTAGGGCTCAGAAAATAATTCCTAAAGAAAGTGTAAATTAAGTTGACACCTGAGTGATACTTAGAGACAAGTATGGAGAACATACTTAAAGAACTAAAAATGTCCAAAAGAGAGAGAGAGACTAATGATAAATGCTGAAGAGGCAGATAGGCCTGGGTGGTTGAGTTTTATTAAGGATTTGAAGTTTATCTTAAGAGGAATGGGAAATGATCAGAGGTTTTAAGCAAGGAACAAAATTACCATATCACATCTTCTGGCCTTGGTCCCTACATTCAGCAAAAACTGTAAGGTAGTTATCCCAATGACCAGCAGACTGTTGATTATGCCTTTCTGGGATCTGAAATTACTTTCTGTCATGTTTTTATTTGTTTTACTTTTTACCTTTTCCCTGCTGCCTTGCTTACCCTCTGAAATCTGATTTTGGTCTGTGATTTAGAACTCTTTGCTAGCCATTTAGTGTCTAGGTCAGCAGTCTCCAAAGTGTTTTGATCTTATATCCCTATCTGTGAAAAAATTTTGAGAATATACTTTCATTTTTATAGATTTCCTTATATATTATACACATACACTTCAAGAAATATGCATACTAATTATTAGTAAAGCTGAACTTCTTTCTTTTCTTGGATAATAATAAACATGCTGGGAAGAGTAATGTCATATCCAAAAGGTTTTGATCCTAGTAGCCTCTTGTGAAGGCATTTCTATTTGTTCCTGACTAGTATAAAGAGAAAAGTCTAATATACTTTATAGCCTTGGACAAAACAGTGAGTGGCAAAAAAAAAAAGTGTGCCATTTTACAAGTAGTTAACTTCCTCATATATTTATGTGTTCACTTTTACAGATATCAAGTGTCACAGAGGTAGTTCTACCTGGCATCACTGTGATTAACTGTACACCTTTCCTCTCAGTGCTTCTAGCCAGTTGCAGCCATTCTCCATCCCAGCTGAGCACTTTGCTACACTGTTCAGACTATGTTTTGTCCTCATTTGTTTCTGGCATACTCTTTCTGCATTTTTAATTCTCCACTGCTTCATGCATGATGGATGTTACAATTCTGAAGACTCAGTCTCTCTGTCTACAAATATCCAAAGATTACATGAGATACACATGTAAGAAACACATATCTAATAAGAAATAATAAAAATACAGTATAGGTTACCAGCACTACCATATGGGCATTTCCTGACATAACCACCGAGAGCTCATCTGTTGTTGTTTCTCTTCCATGAACTCATGCAGTGTGGGTCTGATGCCTGCTGATTTGTGAGGAACCTGAGTCAACATTGTCTACCCAACTCCAACATGTAATTGCAAACCCTCTAGAGGAAAGATTCTTGCAGGTCTTCATGGGAAGAGATAGTTTCCAGCAAGAGAAGATGGAGCCGTAAATTTTAAAGATTCTATAGGATGGGTGCATGTGTGTAACCTGCTGCTGATGGGCTTAGAGTGAAAGATGAGATTTAGTTGGAGAGGATGAGCTATGATGACATGAAAAAGCCACCATGGTCATATGTAACACTAATTTCTTGAAAGCTTTATTAATGATTGAAACAGACATCTTCAAACCATGCCTCAGATTTATTGACTGCAATTCAGTCTTCTGAAATTTAGTCCCCAAGAGTGTAGGAATGGGCTATTTTGTTCACTAGATATCCCATGAGTTTGAAAAGGGTCTGCCCATGGTAGGCTCTGAAATATTTGTTGAATGGATCAGCTGCAACGAAAACCAGTGGAAGAGAGAAAGGGATTCCAGTGTAGTTATAACAGCCTGTGCAAAGGCTCAGATTTGTATGAAAACTCAGGCCACGTCTGGGGAATGGTTAGAAGGTCCAGGTGGCCTGAATATTGGCAGTATGGGAAAATGTACCCCAGAGTGAAGCTGGAAGAATGGATGGTGGTGGATTGTTTCAAGCCCTTGCATTTATGCTTGTGGAGTTTAAATGAAAATCTGCAGGCAGTGGGAGGTATTGAAGAATGTTAAGCAAGGGAATGACATTTATTTGTGTTTAAAAAATGATAGCAGTAATTACATGGAATTCAAAGGGGCTGTTGGAAAAGTGGGGCAGAGTGTGTGGAGTGAGAGACCTAAATTAAAGTAGCATGACAGGTGGAGATGAGGTGGTAGGTTTAAGAGGAGTGTTACAACTGTAACCAATATGTCACTAAACATTGGAATGAGGACAAGAGAAGTAGGAGTCAAGAAGTCCACATTCTTAGCTTTAACCTTCAGTGACAATTCTTGAGGATGTGGTAGCTTTGAGAGTTGGGGGGTGGAGGTACAGGTGGAGAAGATAGGAAAAACCCATCTGACAATTGAAGATATGTGTATAGGTCTCAAGGGGCTAGAAATACAGATGTAGAAGCCAGCAGATTGCAGGTAAAGTCACGAGAACAGAGGAAATCACTTAGGGAGAGAACTGAGCTCAGCTCAGCATCCTAGGAGACAAACTAGAATTAAGTGACTGTACCCGGGAGGAGGCACACACACTTGAGTCGGTGATGGGCCATGAAGGGAGGCAGAAGCAGTGACCGCCAAGGGAAGGAAGCTTTTCCAGTTCCTGGTCAATTACTTTAAGTGCTTTGCATGGTTAAGTAAAATGAGAGCGGAAAGAATCTGGCAGTTAGGAGGTGGAAGCAATTTAAGTAGGGGAGAAGCCAGATTGCAGTGGGTTTGGGTGTGAGCGAGGAAACAAAGAAAGAAGGAGTGTAGGCAACCCTTCTAAGAAGTTCAGTCGTGAAGGAAAGCGGAAGATGGAGCAGTTGCTTGAGGGAGTAACTGCTCACAGATTCATTTGGTTAAACAGCAGAAATTTGGGCGTGTGTAGGCATTGACCTGGCAGTGGAGAGCAGTGTCCTGAAAACACCAGAGAGACTCATTCTTCTGTTGTATCCCCATTGTGCCTTGTATGTGCCACATAGAGCACCTTCTGTGCTACTATGCAGTGGTCTGTTTACATTTGAATTACCTGGAGTGCTGCAGTCCTTGGGGTTGCAAAGAGTTGGACATGACTGAGGGAAGTATAGAGACTAATAAGCCCCTGAGGATTTCCTACTCTAAATTGATAGTTAATAATTTTACAAAATTATTTGCTTCCAGCCTTCTTTACAGAAAGCAATAAAATGTTAACAATAATGTTGACAACCGTTTTGTTGCCTTCCATGTTCTCTTTCCTGTCCCCTCCTTCCTGCAGTTACAGCCATGACTGAATTTGGTTTACATCCTTCCAATCTCCTTTAATATCCTTTCATCTGCATGTGTAAGTATGCATGAACCATGTGTCATGTTTCTTGGGAGCCTTAGTCCTTTCAGGTCACTGTAATAAAAGACCACAGGCTGGGTAGTTTAAAAACAGCATTTGTTGCTCACGGTTCTGGAGACTACAAGTCTGAGATCAGAGTGCCAGCATGGTCTTGTGAGGGCACTCTTCTGTATCCTTACATGGCAGAAGTGGGCTGCTGCTGCTGCTGCTGCTAAGTCACTTCAGTTGTGTCCGACTCTGTGCGACCCCATAGATGGCAGCCCTCCAGGCTCCTCTGTCCCTGGGATTCTCCAGGCAAGAACACTGGAGTGGGTTGCCATTTCCTTCTCCAATGCAGGAAAGTGAAAAGTGAAAGGGAAGTCGCTCAGTCGTGTCCAACTCTTAGCGACACCATGGACTGCAGCCCACCAGGCTCCTCCGTCCATGGGATTTTCCAGGCAAGAGTACTGGAGTGGGGTGCCATTGCCTTCTCCGAGAATTGGGCTAGGAAACTCTTATGGGAAGAGTCTCTCGTAAGACCACTAATCCTATTTACGAGGGTGCCATCCTCAGGACCTAGTCACCTCTGCCAGACCCCACCTACTAATATTATCACATTAGTTAGCATTCATTGCCCAGTTGTGTCCAATTCTTTGTGACACCATGGACTGTAGCCCACCAGGCTTCCCTGTCCATGGAATTTTCCAGGCAAGAATACTAAAGTGGGTAGGTAGCCATTCTCTTCTCCAGGGAAATCTTCCCAACCCAGCAATCAAACCCAGGTCTCCTGCATTGCAGGCAGATTCTTTATACCATCTGAGCCAGCAGGAAAGCCCACCATCACATTAGGTTTTCAACATACGAATTTGAGGCCGGAAGGGACACAGACATTCAACTGCAGCAATGTGCATGCTTTTAAATTTATACAAATGGTGTGTTTTTCAGTTATTTTGTCTTGGAGATCTAGCTGCATTGATGGATGTAGTTCATTCTTCCTGAGTGGTATTATTTGTGGAATATTTTATTGCTATACTGGTCTCCTGTGTTTCTGTGTCTGAATTGTTCTGGGCCAGGGATGGTATGTTGCCATACTTGGACCCCCAGTGCCAAAATATCTCTTGTCTACATGAGTCAGACAGTGGAGAGGTGGGGCTTGGTAAGGAGTGTGGGGTGGTGAGGCTCTTTTCTGAGACAGCAGGCAAGAATTTAGGTTTGGGGAGGACTTCCTACTCTACAGGTTATTCTATTCTCTGAAACAGAGGGATTGACATCTTCTTAGACAAGGAGGGGATAAGGGTTTGAGCAGCATGGTAGTAGATTTGTAATCTTTAGTTACATTGGGAAGAAAAGTGAAAAAAGTGAAAGTGTTACTCACTCAGTTGAGTCCGACTGTGACCCCATGGACGGTAGCCCACCTGGCTCTTCTGTCCATGGGATTCTCCAGGCAAGAATACTGGAGTGGGTTGCCATGCCCTCCTCCAGGGGATCTTCTCAACTCAGAGGTTGAACCCAGGTTTCCCACATTGCAGACAGGTTCTTTACTGTCTGAGCCACCAGGTAAGCCCTTAACTGGAAAGAAGATAATCCCAAATAGTTACTATTTTTTCCAAAGAGCCACACACTTTCCACTCACTTCATTTTGCATTTATACATGATCAGAACTAAGGACTGATGCTGAAGCTGAAACTCCAATACTTTGGCCACCTCATGCGAAGAGGTGACTCATTGGAAAAGACCCTAATGCTGGGAGAGATTTGAGGGCAGGAGGAGAAGGGGACAACAGAGGATGAGATGGCTGGGTGGCATCACCGACCCGATGGACATGAGTTTGGGTGAACTCTGGGAGTTGGTGATGGACAGGGAGGCCTGGCGTGCTGTGATTCATGCGGTCACAAAGAGTCAGGCACCACTGAGCAACTGAACTGAGAACTAAGGAAAAACAACTAACTTTGGAAATGTTACTTTGTTATACATTCTTCTTTGGTAATTTAGGTATTTCTTAACCATTGGGTGGAATTGGTGGCTTGTTTTTCAGCTCTGGAGAATTTGGGGACTTAACTCAGTGCTAAGGATTCTGGCAAACATTTATCTCATTGTCACTTGCACTATTAAAGATATTTTGATGCTGAATATGGTGAATTGAGCTATTTTCTGCCATTTAATGTATGTTGTACGTTACTGGTCCACTGTGGCTTCTATGCCAGACTACTGTTAAATTTCACAGTCTGTGCATGAGACTTGCGAAGTTGCCCAACCATCCCGGAGGGCTCCAAAGGGTGTTCCAGGAAATTAGGTCTTGCTAAGCCAGCCTGACTGTATAATTAATCACTGATCCAAGCCAGAGGTTTATTCACAAGATCCAAAGGGGAAAGAATACTTCAATATGGTTCGACTAATATATACAGGATGCCTACCATGGACTAGGCATCCTTCCAGGTGCTGAGTGGGTGAGTAGAAGAAGGATCCAAAAGTGAAGATCAAATTCTTCCTATGTTCATTAAACTTGCAGCCTCCATAGGTGGACTGATTGGAAAGGGCTTCATGTTTGTTTTGCTCCAATAAGTGTTTGGCCTTGTTTTAGCATGTATATGTCTAATTGCATTAGATCTTTTCCATATTCTGTGAGTAAGTAGAATTACCTCCATTCTACAGATATGGGGACCAAGGATCAGAAAGGTTAAGCAGTGTGCTCTAGGTCACACAGCAAGTGTCAGAGCACGTGGATGACAGATTTAAGTCCATTTGCATCCAACTCCAGTGCCTTTGTTCTTCCTACTCTTCATAGCATCTCCCAAATTTATATAGAAGACTAATATATCTGCTGTATTAGAAACAAGTTGATGTGAGTGAAATCTTAAACATGAAAACTGTTTGAAAGTAATTGAATAATGGGTAGCTCGTTCTCTGGCAACCCGCTCCAGTGTTCTTGCCTGGAGAACCCCAGGGACGGAGGAGCCTGTTGGGCTGCCGTCTATGGGGTTGCACAGAGTCGGACACGACTGACGCGACTTGGCAGCATTCTCTAGTTACAATTATAAATATATTCTCTTGAAATATCACTGGGGTGCCCTGGCCTTAGGATGGGTATGGTGTTACCGAGGCCAGGCTTGCGGTTCAGGTCTTTCTGAGCTCCCACTTTTGCTGTCTACCTAACTCCTACGCCTCCTCCTCTCCTCTGCTTTGGTAGTTCCATTAAGTCTTTGCTCTTTGAGAGTGACCGGGGAGCTTTAGGAGGTTAGGTGGAATATGCCCCTAGTAAATATGTTGGTTTTGTGTGGTAGGCAGTGCAACAGAGCCCCAGAGACATCCGTGTTTTAATCCATGGAACCTGTGACTGTTACTTTACAAAGTGATAGGTCACACAGAGTCGGACACGACTGAAGTGACTTAGCAGCAGCAGCAGCAGCAGAGATGTTCAGATGCAATTAAATTAAGAATATTGATGGGGGAGATTATCCAGGATAATCAAGTGAATCCAGTATAATACACGAGTCCTAAGACGCCTTTCTTGACTCTGGTCAGAGAGGCGTGTCACCAAGGAAGAAGGCTCAGAGAGATGCATACTCATTACTCTGAAGATGGAAGAACGGGGTCACTGGCCAAGAAACGTGAGTGGCCTCTCGCAGCTGGAAGAGGCAAATGGGTTCTTTCCTAGGGCCTCTAGAAAGGAATCTAGCCCTCCCAACTCTTTGATTTTTGTTCAGTGTTGTATGTCTGATCCACCAAACTGTCAGATAATACTTACATTTTGTTTTATGCCCTGAGTCTGTAGTAATTTGTTACAGCAGTAAAACAGAACAAATATACTTGATCATCTGGTTATCTGAGTATCTCATGAATGATCCACAATAATATAAGTAACATACTTAAAGAATGTGGACTTCCCTGGTAGCTCAGATGGTAAAGAATCTGTCTTCAATGTGGGAGACCCAGGTTTGATCCCTGGGTTGGGAAAATCCCCTGGGGAATGGAGTGGCAACCCACTCCAGTATTCTTGCCTGGAGAATTCCATGGACAGAAGAGCCTGTCACGCTACAGTCCATGGGGTCACAAAGAGTCGGATATGACTGAGATACTAACACACACACACACCCACACTTAAAGAAGGAGCCTTCTTAAGGATGTATGTTTTTATAGTGCTTCTCGGCACAGATTCAGGAGCAATCACTATACCTGGTAGACTAAAGAGGACATTGTTGACAATAATAGAGAGGTGTGGTACCTAAAGTTCTAGGAACACAGATTGATTTATTCTTCCTGAGTCTTACTTTCCTTGTTGTTAAAGTGAGGAATTATTAAGAAATTTAGAACTGGTAACTGTAAAGTGCTTATTCTATGGCCTGGCACATGTTGATTATTTAACAATTGGTCACAAAGATGATGAAGATTCCTGAAGTGTTGGATTTCCCTCAGTTATTTGAGGGAAAACCACCTGGTTTATTATTATAAACTGGTATAATTTGTCTCTTGTGAAAGATAAACCCTCTTCTTTGAAGAAAGAGGTAAATTCTATAGTATAATAATAGGCATTCTTGTCTGGTTGTCACAATCAAGCCTTTGAGTGATATTGCTTTTATTTGAATCCTGGTTCCACTTATTACTTTATAAATTTGTTCTCATTTGTTAAGTGGATTAATGATATGAGCCTTCTAGGAGTATTGTATGTGTTAGAATTACATGCATGCTTAGTCACTCAGTCGTGTCTGACTCTTTGCAACCCCGTGGGTTGTAGCCCCCCAGGCTCCTTTGTCCATGGGGATTCTCCAGGCAAGAATACTTGAGTGGGTTGCCATGCCTTCCTCCAGAGGATCTTCCAGCCCAGGGATCAAGACCAGGTCTCCCGCATTGCAGGCAGGTTCTTTACCATCTGAGCCACCAGGGAAGCCCTAGAATTATATGAGATAATGCATATAAAGCTTTTAGCCATAGCAATTACCCAGTAAGTATTATATATATATTTAGCTCGAGGAACTTTATTTATTCAAAAAAAATAATCTTTAATAAACCTTTTCCAACTTACAAAATCTTTGATTGACAACATATCATTTTCCTCTTCAATATATCCTAGAGGTAAGCAGTGGTAATATCTTTTTAAAAATTAGATAATTGAGTATTAGTGAGCTAAAGTGCAGTGGCACCCCACTCCAGTAACTCTTGCCTGGAAACTCCCACGGATGGAGGAGCCTGGTGGGCTGCAGTCCATGGGGTCGCTAAGAGTCGGGCACAACTGAGCAACTTCACTTTCACTTTTCACTTTCATGCATTGGAGAAGGAAATGGCAACCCACTCCAGTGTTCTTGCCTGGAGAATCCCAGGGACGGGGGAGCCTGGGGAGCTGCCATCTGTGGGGTCACACAGAGTCGGACACGACTGAAGTGACTTAGCAGCAGCAGCAGCAGCAGAGCTAAAGTGATTTGTCCAGGGTTGCAGCGAGCAAAGGTGGGCTTTAACCAAGTCTTCTGTCTCCAGTGTTTCTATTGTCATTTATCAGTTCAGCAGATTTCTTGAGCATGAACTGTGTGCCACGACCCAGGACAATTTGCTGTGATACCATAATCCTAAGACAGACACAGTCTTTCTCATCATGGGACCTTTAAATATAGCAAGACTCTAGATAGTAAAAGACATGATTTTCATGAGTATTGCCAAATACTGAAATCAGGTTCATGAGTGTCATTAGGTATAATATCAGAGGAAATCAACCATCCTAGAAGTTTCTTCCTGAAGAAATGACATTTAATTGGAAGGAGTGGTACAGGTTAGCTAGCTATAGCGGATGATGGGGAAAAGGAATTTCATATGGTGGGAATCCCCTGAGTCAAAGCCTGGAGGCTGAAAGTAAAATGATGTCCCTGAAGAGTTGAAAGAAATCAATTATGGCTGGAGTGGAGTGATTGAAGGAGAGGGAGGTGATGGATGACTGGAGAGATTAGAAAAATGCATCCTAGAGATCACTGACCACCATTGTAAGGTCTCAGAACATTTGCTTAAGGAGAGCAGATGCTATCAGTGGAGTAGCATGATCAGATTTACATTTAAATATATAACTGGCAGAGGGGATTAGATTGCAGAGGAGTAACAGTAAGGGTGGCTTCCCAGGTGGTGCTAGTGGTGAAGAAGCCAGTGCAGAAGACATAAAGGAGGTGGGTTCAATCCCTAGATCAGGACAATCCCCCTGAGAAGGAAATGGCAACCCACTCCAGTATTCTTGGCTGGAGAATCCCATGGACAGAGAGCTTGGTGGGCTACAGTCCATAGCGTCACAAAGAGTCAGACATAGCTGAAGTGATGTAATGCACACACACAATAGTGGAGGGAAATAAAGGAAGGGAAGGGGAAAAGAGAAGAGACCCTAGGGCAGCATCCTGAAGGACAATTTCCATTATGAGTGTGGAGGGAGTTCTCTGAAATTATAGCTAATTTACTCCACATCTAAAATTGTGGTGTCAACACTGACTGTTATGATATTGACAGGGAGGATGACAAACTGCTTCCTGTGAACTAAATGAAAAAAATTTTATTGTTGTTCTTTTTAACCCAAAGGCCTCATCCAAAGACTGCTTGGCTGAATAGTATAGAAACATTAATAAACAGAAATGGTCTACAAAAACTCTTTGGAGCTATAGAGCTATTTAGTCAGAGGAACCTTTTTTTTTTTTGTTCAACAACAAAATTCATTTTTCTTGGAGAATGTTTGTATCTACTGATTTTCTTGATGTGTGACATTTGGACACCAAAACTGTTGGTCTATCTGCTGAAGAATATTCAGTACACTCATGAAAGACCAGATCATTGGTTTAACTTATGCTTGACTTTCTTCTGTGACACCGTGGAAATAAAGAGTTTGCTTGTAGCCAAAATACTGATGTTCTGGGAGTAACCATTTCCTCTGGCAATACAATTACCATCTATGGGTATGGATCAGATAAGACATGCCAGAAAAAAATCACTGTATTAAAAAATTCAATAATCTAGGTTGGAAATTGTTAAGACCCAAATATGTGAAAGGTTAAACAACAGTTCCAGGAAGTATGAAAGTGATTCCAAATAACCAGCAAAGGCAGTTGGCACTGCAGGTAGTCAGAGAAGGATTAAGCTCATGGAGGGCAAAGGTGGCTGGAGAGGAGGGCTGAAGAGATCGACCTCTCGCTTTTGAGAATTGGTGGCATTTGGGTAACGGCAGCAGAAGGGAAAAGTATTTCAAGTGGGTTGGTGAGTTGAGGGAGGCACATTTGAGAGCCAGTGAGGAGGCCATTAGGTTGGTTGGTAGAGGATTAGTAGAATGTTGTCTGTATCTGAGATCAGAGAGTAATGGGGAATTGTGGTAGTGGTATTGGTGGAAGGGGTGAGGTGGAGACTGGCAGAGAGCTGGGTAGCAGCTGTAAGAGGAAGAGGAAATTGAGAGAGCATCTTTCATTGCAGTTTTACTTAATCTTCAACTTACATGATGATAAAAAATAGAATTGAGTGTGGAATTACATAAGGCATTTGGAAATTGTGTCCTTAAATTTAGTAAAACTTGACTTTCAGGTTGTAATAATATTATGACATACACACACACACACAAATCCCTCCTCCTGTCTTGTCATGCTTGGGGGCGTCATTACATGGGATTGAGAAATGAAACCAATGCAGTATTTTCCTCTTTTAGTTTGTAGGACTCAACCTCTGACTCACTGGCATATAGCAAACGTCACTGTCCCTCTGTACTCACCACTGATTCGGTTTCTGTCTACCCCTACTTCTGTCTAATCCGTGTTGCACTTGGTGATATTAGTAGGTCTCTTAGTAGTTTGATCATAATTTGTATTATACTTATTCATTTTCATGTCATTCTCTGTGACTGAATTATGAATCTGCCGTCTCATTTGTCTTTGTATAGCAAAAGCATTTGGCACAGTAAATATTTCTTGATTGAATGGAGAGGGAATTGGCTTCAAAATGTATTTCCTGATTAATCATAAAACCGTGAAGAATACAACAGAAAGTACCTTTTTAAAGGCAGAGATGCTGAATGGAACTTTAGGAAGAGTTTCCCTAGTAGCAGTAAACTTCACTGATTCGCCAAATATTTGTTGAGCATTCGTGGAGTGTCTGGGGACACAGTAATGAGAGAGTCAGACAAGGTCCCTGATCTCAAGGAGTGTAGAATGTCTTGGAAGAAGCCAGGTAATAAATAGGCAAGAAAACATCAGATAGCAATACTTGCTGTGAAGGAAGGAAAACAGCATGACGGACCAAGAGTAATAGGGTAGTGCTTGCAGCTTATTAGCCAGAGAAGGCTTCTCTGAAAAAAGGGAGCTATGAGCAGAGTTTTGGATCAGGAGACAAAGTCATTTATGTGACTATCTTGGCGGGGGGGCAGGGGGCAGGGGGCGGGGGAAACATTCCAGACAGAAGGCACAGCTTTTGCAAAGACCCAAAAGTGGAGTAAGTTGTGATTGTACAAAGGTCAGAAAGGAGGGCAGAGAAGTTGGAGCGTAGGAAGTAAGGTGGAGAGGTTTGAGATGAGTCAGAAATGTGGGTGGGAGCCACATCATGTGGGAGGGCTTTGGAGCCTAGAAGAAGGCATTTGGATTTGACTGTAAATGTGATAGGACATGATTGTGAGGGCTTTATAAAGAGAAGTGACAGGATATAATTTATATTTAAAAAGCACTCTGGTCAATTTATGGGAAATGAATGGTGAGGTAGAGAGAATGGAAGCAGGGAGATGATTAGGAGGTCAGGGCGGCATCCCAGGCAGGAGATGTGTTGGGTTTGGGATGTTGATGGAGAGAAGTAGGAGCTGAGATCTATGCAAGAAGAGTTGACCAGACTTGCTGATAAGTTGGATGTGGGGAATGAAGGATAGAGAGGTGATAGGAATGACATTTGGCCTGAACTACTACATGGCTGCTGGTGTTACTTATTGACATGGGGAAAACTGGGGGGAGAAGATTGAGAGGGGATTGAAAAAAACAGGAGTTCAGTTTTGGATTGGTTAGGTTAAGGTACTTCTTAGACATCTGAATGGAGAGTTCAAGCATGCATTTGGGTATATGATTGGTTTTAAGGTAGAGGGTTAGGGCTGAACATATAAATGTTTGAGTCTTATACATTTTATTTAATACTGAGACAAAATGAGATCATTCATGGCAAAATCATGCCTAACAAACAAAAGGAGGTGAGAACTATATCCTGAAACTCAAAATACTTAGAGCGAGAGCAAGGAAAGACCTAGCAAACCAAAAGTAAGAGGTCACGGATGGAGGAGACAGACCAGGAAATGTGATGTCACAAAAACCAAGGAGAAGGGAGTGATCAACTGATCGAAATGCAACTGAGAGTTTGAATTAAGAGAAGTAACAAATAATCTGTTGAATAAAAGAATGAATGATTAAGATTAAAGCAGTATAACATTAAGGATAAACAAATTAATATCAGAAAAGCTAAACATGCAATCCTAAACCACTTACAGGTAAGTGTCTTTTAAGAGAGCTCTAAAATGAGAAGTCCACTTATTTGGAGAGACAACATTTGTGCAGTTGAAGCTTATAAAATTCCATAAATGCTAAAAGATTAATGTGGGGTAGAACTAGCTTCTAGAAAGTTGCTCTTTTTTTTTTTTTTTTTTGCATTTTGAAGGAGTGTTTATTTGGAGTTGAGATGGAGTTTCAGAAGCAGGGGTAAAGATCAAACAGTATGCTGTAAACATATAGGAAGCTGCTTTTAAATGAAGAAAAGGTATAGGAAAATACTTGGCAGATTCTCAGCTGTAAGTTTCTGTTGGCATCTACGGTCCACTGGTAACTAGTCAGTAAATGCTCAGTTATAACTAGTGCCATGGTAGTTGTTTTGCCTATTTTGGTATGGTGTTAGCCATTTGCGTAGTCATTAAATTTCTACATACTACATAAATTGAGACTCAATTTAAAGAAAAGGTACCACTGTGTTAAAAGAACGGTTTTGAGAGGAATAGATAACAATCTTAAGTCAGGGGTCAGACTTTATCTTCATTTCCTTCTATTTTTCAAATGAGTCCTCTCATATCCTATACATATGATCCGTTTGTGAATTAAGCATTTTTTAAACAATAACAGAAATCTCAATGATGACATCACTGGTAAAGTTGACTTATTTCTTGAGATGTATATATAAGTAAGACCTCAGGATCTCCCCTTCTACCATCCCCAACATGTGGGTTTTTTGTTTTTAATCACTGTAGTCATTACTTCATGGTCACAAAATGACTTACCCATTTTCTGAATTTAATTTTTATTTTTTAAATTGGATGTAGTTGATTTATGGGCTTCCCTGTTGGCTTAGATGGTAAAGAATTTGCCTGCAATGCAGGAAACCTGGCTTTGTTCCCTGGGCTGGGAAGATCCCTTTGGAGGAGGGCATGGCAATCCACTCCAGGATTCTTGCCTGGAGAATCCCCATGGACAGAGGATCCTGGTGTGCTACAGTCTCTGGGGTCTCAAAGAGCTGAATACGACTGAGTGACTAAGCATACAGCATAGTTGATTTACAGACTTCCCTGATGGCTCAGATGGCAAAGAATCCACCTGCACTGCAGAAGACCCAGGTTCAATCCTGGGTGGGTCAGATCCCCTGGAGAAGGGCATGGTAACCCATGCCAGTATTCTTGCCTGGAGAATCCCATGGATAGAGGAAACTGATGGGCTATAGTCCACGAGGTCGCAAAGAATCGGACATGACTGAATGACTAACTGCACACACACGCGCACACACACACACAGATTATTAATTTACAATGTTGTGTTAGTTTCAGGAGTACAGCAAAGTGGTTCAGTTATGCATATCCATCTATCCATTCTTTTTCAGATTTTTTTCCCATATAGGTTATTACTGAGTGTTGAGAGTTCCCTGTACTATATAGTAGGTACTTGTTGATTGTCTATTTTATGTATAGTACTGTGCATATGTTAACCCCAACCTGCCAATGTATCTCTCCCCTCACCTTTTCCCCTTGGTAACTATAAATTTGTTTTTGAAATCTATGAGTCTGTTTCTGACTTACACATTTTTGAGGCAGAAAATAAGGGAATATTTTCTTTTATTAAAATATTTTCAGGTGCTCAGTCATGTCTGACTTTTTGTGACCCCTGACTGTAAACCATCAGGCTCCCTCTGTCTGTGGGATTCTCTATGCAAGAATACTGGAGTGGGGTGCTATCTCCTCCTCTAGGGGATCTTCCTGACCCAGGGATGGAACTCACATCTCTTAACGTCTCCTACATTGACAGGCAAATTCTTTACCACTAATGCTGCCTGGGAAGCCCTTATTAAAGTATAAGACTTCAAATACACCCACCCCAATGAACCCACTCCTAAGGTCTCATTTGGCTAACTGGAGCTATAAAAATGATTGGGACAGTGAGTATTTGGCAAAAGGTTTTGGGAATGACATGGTTTATCTAGACAGACCAATCATGATTCATTCCCAGAGCTGGGAATATTGCCATCTTAAATGTAATCATATTTCTGTTAGCAAGGAAGAAAGGGGAAATTGCTATTGGGTTGGCTAGTGATGCTGAGTGCTATGGTTTATTCATGTCCCGCATTTGTATCAAAACTTCCCAAACATAGATTTTGTATTGCTCAAGCTACATGGTCACCCTCTCCTTAAGAGTGACCATGCCAAGATCCATCCAGTTATCCATCTGGTAAATCCAGGATCTTTGGGTGACTGATGGGCTCCTGGATCACAGCTGGGTATGGATTTTTATATTTGAGCAACTTAGTGGGAAAGTTCACAGGCCTCCTTTATTCTGATATAATCATATATACAATTAGACTCCCACTTACCAAAGGAGGGAATGGGAAGAGCACAGTGGTATACAGTCTGCAGCACACACATCTTGCTGATCAAGAATGGAACTGTTAAGATGAAACTCTGTACTGTGACAGTGGACTAATTTCGTTAGTCATTCATTGGACAGTTTAGGTGATCCTCTTTCTGGAAGGATCTCCTTTGTCCATCATTCCCCTTGGCCCTGGTCCTCCCTTATAGGGTGTTTTTGTCTGTATTTCTCTGTGGTCCCTAATGAGGTAAACTGTAGATGAAGATGCCCTTCTTGAACTGCACAGATGTAAGAGCACAGGTCTCAGGAAGTGAAGTTGCAAGATCACAGAATCGGCTTATGGATGAGTCGCTAGTTTCTGGGTTTCCTTGGCAATATCTTTTCCTCAAATACTTAGCAGGTTTTCAGTCTTCTTTTTTCCTTACATTTTCATGCTCTTATTACATAGTCAATTATCTTGCCTGGAATAAATCAAAGACTCCTTATCTTTTCCTTCAGTGACCTCGACCCTAAGAAAATGAAACTAGTTTTAAATGAAATCAATACTATTTCTTTCTTTTCAGGCAGAGTATCTTAGCATGCAGTGTATGGGCAAGGATTCATTCCCCAATCTTATAAATCCTACCTCCTGCTAAGTTCTAGTTTCCCTAAACGTCTCACTTTATCATGAGGTAGCAAAATATACTTTTCCCATCTAGCACGACTCCAAATTATAGGACTCACTGTTCAGAATATTTCTTTTATCATACGTGTCATCCCTTGAGTTTCAGTTCTTCTACTCTGATGTAGGGTCACTTCTCTTGTAGGATGATTCTGAAGGCTCCAAGATCTAGCCACCTTCCTTCCTTTTTCTTAACATTACTGCCTCAGTGGGCATGAGATCTGTAAACCAAGGTAAATTGGGTGATAATTTGGCCAAAGATTTTACCACTACTTGATGAGGGTGTCAGATGTCCTAGCCTACACCTTTTGGCGCTCGCCTGTTCTTAAACCAACTGATTCCATTCAGCTAATTTACCTTTTAGTGTCTGTACTTGTAACACCCTTTTTATAAGAACCAATTTTTTTTTTTATCAGTTAGTGATATTTTCCACCTTCAGGAATAGTGTCTATTGTATCCTTCTGGTAACAGAATTTGAGGTCATTCCTGGGTGAGGGTTTTATAGTTGGCTATTAAGAGAAGCTACCATAAGACCTCTTTACCAACCCAGTACCCATTAACTTTCCTTGTAATTGCTTCTTGATTTTTGGGGGTGTCCATCCTTCTTTTATTGGATATAATTTTAATAAAGCTGTCCTTTGTGATTGTTTATCCTCCCTGGAAGAAGGTGACATTTGGCCTTAGCTGTACTCAATCAGATATTGCATTTATAGAACAGGAATTTTGAGTTCACACACAAGATCATATGTGTGTTAGAGATCCCTAGGTTTGAATCTTAGCTGTATACCTTAGGAGCTCTTTGAAGTGGGTCAAATTCTTCACATCATTAAGCCTCATGTGAAAAATGGAAGTGATACCAGTTTGTGTGTATGTATGGGTGTCTATCTGAATTAAATGAGTAATGCATATAAAGTACCAATCAATATTGACTATTTATGTCATATAAAATAGTCATAAAAATATGACTATTACCAATGTCCTGATCACACTAGTTGGTGTGTAGAGTATGGACCGCAGGGGAGCAAACCTGAAGGAAAGAAGCCATATGAACAGTGTGTTCATCCATGAAGCTAAGAAATAGCAAAGGGGTCAGTTGATAGAGGTGGAGAAGGAAATGACCCACGGGTTATTTTGGGTGTAGGAAAGAGAACCTACAGTATTTAGTGGACTGTTTTGACTCAGAAGTTGAAAGAGAGGGGAAAGCTTTGATATTGATAACAGGAAGGAAAATCCTGACTCCTGATTGGTTCCAGTTCCCCTAGAGACATAACTCTGGCCAAGAGAAGCTGGTAACAAATGGGTCATTTGGGTTGTTATTTGTGGATTCTCAAAGCCCAGCTTTCCTTAAAATAGCTTTCGCTTTGATTTCCAACACTATGATCCATGCTCAATGCTTAAAGGTGGTAGGTTTTTGAAAATAACAGACTACATATTCTGTATATGACTTTTTATAGGTAGATGAGGGTGTTGATGGACAACAGATGATGAGCGATATCGATTCTATTTAAAGAAAAACTGTAATGGGTTAGAGAAATATGTAATCATCATGAATCTCTGCTAAATAAACCTGTATTTTAAATTGGCTAGGTACAGGCTGATGAGGAAATACAGCGTTTCCTAGGAAAAGATGTCTGACATTGCTTTGCAGGACATTTCCTTTTCCTCAAACGTTTTTCTCCAATATTGATGTTTTCCAGCTTTTTATGTACAGTAACAAAAGCTGGACTGTAGCATTTTCCTGAGACATAGTTTTCATAACTAGATAAGAAATACAGGGGATATTTGTTGGTTAAGCTGGAAGTCCCACAGGGCAGTGCTAGGGAGAATCAGATATTTTGAAAATTAGATGCAAGTAGTATATTCATGCACGTCTTGACTCTTAAATCTGTCTAAAACCTAGAAATAACACCCTGGTTATCGGCCTTGTGAGGGTGGAAGGGCGTTTAACTCAAACATATGGAACCAGTGCTTCCAGGACACAGTGAATCACACCATCTGAGTCAGCTGGTAACAGGGAGCTGTGGAGCTGGGGAGCATCATCGCAGAACAGCAGCCGGGCTGCAAGCAGTAGTCTAATGGGGAAACGTCTCTGCGGGGAGACGGATAGCGGGAGGCCTGGCACACAGACAACACAAAATCCACACCTGCAGTCGTTTACAGAGGGCAGACAGGCCCATCGAAGAGATATCATTTGTATGGTGGAAAGCCCTCGTAGCCATGTTGGTGAAATAAAATAGAATAGAATATAGGAATGAAGTGGTAGGCTTTGCAATTCAGTGTCTGATATTAATAAGCCTCAACTGAGATAAATCCAAGAGACGGTCTCCAAGTTGTGTATCCTAGTACCTGTCACGCTGCGTAGCACATAGTATGTAATTGGTAACTGTTTGTGGAATTAAAATCATTGTATTTATATCATGTACACAGATTTTTATACCTCTTCCCAAAAAGAGATAGGAAGGCAGTTCAAGGCTGTAAAAGGATAATGGAGGAAAGTGTAAATGATTAACAAGGAGGCTGAGAATCAGAAAGACTTCCTGGATTTAAATCTTGATGTCTTAACTGTATGACCTGAGCAAGTTATTTCTCTTTTTTGAACTCTTTCTTATTTCCAAATAGCTGGACTAATGCTTATCTATCAGAATTCTTAAAAACATCAGATGAGGTACATGTGCATAGCATCCTGCATCAACTTTGGTACACAGTAGATTCTCAATAAAGGTTAGTTTGTCCTCCTCACATGTTTTAATTGTATGCTACCTCTTGGTACCTATTTCGGATTAATCTAAAACATGAGCAGTGATGAAGCACCAGTACTTTGACCACCTGATGTTGAGAAAGGTTGAAGGCAGGAGGAGAATGGGATGACAGAGGATAAGATAGTTAGATGGCATCACTGACTCAATGGACCTGGGTTTGAGCAAACTCCAGGAGATGGTGGGACAGGGAAGCCTGGTGTGCTGCAGTCCATGGAGTCACAAAGAGTTAGACATGACTTAGCAACTGAACTGAAAGCAGGAGTCAGAAGCTATGCTTCTCTGCACAATTTTTTTCCTGTTTTTGTAAATAAGACTTTACTAGAACACAGCCATGCTTAATGGTTTCTGTATTGTCTACGGCTGCTTTTGTGTTACATGAGCAAGAGCATCATTATAGCCATTTTGCATGCATAGCAAAGCTCCAAATACTTATTGTCTGTGTCTTTACAGAAAAAAAGTTTGCTGGTCCCTGGATTCGTGATTCGGCTGGGCTTATTTTCTTACCTTTCTTCTGTGCATTGTTTTCCTGTGTGTACCTTTCAGTCTGTTTTCTGTTTGTATCTTTCACAACAAGAACCTTCTTATTCTGGCAGGTTTATCACTCAGCTTCGTGCTCTGTATGTAATTTGTTTTCCAGTTCCTTTACTTTTCATTGATTCATTTACTCATTCATTCAAACAGGCGCCATCAAGGGCTAGAGACAGTGTGGACCAGGAAGGTGAGGCCACTGCTGTTGTGGAGCTCAGTGGGGACTTTGCCCAATTTTATAAACAAACACATAAACAGAAGTGTGAATAAACCTGAGAAAATTAACACGTGAATAATTTAAAAGGAAGCTGATTTCAGAGAGAAGATTGTGATGGATATGTCAAGTCAAGGTTGGCAAAGGACAATCAGGAAACCCCTCTCTATGGAAATGACATGTGAGCAGAAGCTTGAGTGAGAAGGGCCAGTTCAGCAAAGACCCAGGGAGAGAGCGTTCCAGGCAGAGGGAGTGCCTGTGGCAGGGACCATGAGCTGGAATGGAGCTTGGCAGGTTCGAGGGCTGAAAGAAAGCTGGTGATGCCAAGGTGTGCGGGAATGCTGGTATCGTGAGGTCAGAGAGTGTGTATAGGGCGTATTTTAAAGGATTTTGCATTATCCTGTTGTGGTAGACTGAAGTGTTTTCTCCTCACCCTCATCTGTGTGCACACATCTAAGTAGTGATCAAGTTCTGACCATTCCACACCCATGACATCTTTCCGATCCACCCTATTTTTTTAACCATCTTCAGTCACCAGCATCTTACTCCTGGATCATACCCAGTGTTTGCTAATGGACCACCATAGCTGGCCTCCCTCCAGGCATCCTCTCCAATGCCGAGCATATGAGAGTTCAATTTCATTCCCCTGCTTCAAGCCTTTCCCTAGGTCTGCCCAGGTCTCTGCTGCAAGCTCTGGCTTCTGGCTCCTCTGGTCTTGTCTTCCTCTGCTCTCCACACGGAATCTTGCCATCAAGCCTTCAGGATCCAGTTCCTTAAACCTTTCCTCCATCTGCTTTTTCCACCACCACCACCACCTCCATTTCTTCCTCCTTATATTATTTGGCTGATTCTTACTCCTGCATCAGTTTAATCCCAAGTGTTTTCTCCTCTGAGAAGCCTCCCTCTCCCTCTTCAGGCTGATGAAGAGCAGTTTCCAAGCCTCTGTTACACTCTGAGCATAACCCATCAATGCTCCTGACCACTCTAATCCTTCACATGCCTTCATTATCTTTGTAGCCCTTGTTGCCATATGATGTTTATCTGATTACTCGTATTGTCTTTCACCTCTCTCACTAGAATTATGGCACGTTGATTGCTAAGACTTTGCTTTTTTCAGTGCCAAATCTCTGGTCCAACGTTCTTGGCAAAATAAATAGATTCATTACTTTTTGCTGAATGAATGAATGGTCTAGGTCACCATCATCTCCTGGCCCACTGCAGAGCCCCCACTTTTGTTTTCTCTATTCCCTACCTGGTATTCAGAGGGGAATTTAAAAAATGTGAGTGGGTAGATAGACCATGGACTCTCAGAAGTAAGTGTTTCTTATTGTGATGAAGGGAACACATGTCATAATATAATATTATATAATGTATACAGCATAATATACAAGTCTCTGTCTAAAATCATCTGTTCACAGGCTGTCTACCTCTTCATCTCTTTTCACCTCTGCTTCCTCTCTAGGCTCTAGTCACACTGGTTGTATGACTGGTCCCTCTAGCCCTTGGCTGTGCCAGGATCCTTTTGACCTCAGGACCTTTGCATGGGCCACTCCTTTGGGCTTGCACAGGGTTGGTCTTGGCATGACCAGCAGCTTCCAGTGGCAGCTTATGCCTCGCTTTCTCAGAGGCTCCTTCCTGTAGAGTCCTACTCCC
The DNA here is from genome assembly GCF_014754425.2 of Oryx dammah. Taxonomy (NCBI): domain Eukaryota; kingdom Metazoa; phylum Chordata; class Mammalia; order Artiodactyla; family Bovidae; genus Oryx; species Oryx dammah. The sequence continues at coordinate 40,976,399 of NW_024070187.1, read as the reverse complement.
CACCTAGGTTCATTCTACTCCATCTGCTTTATTTCCTTTATAGCTCTTACTCTATTTGACTTTTAAGATTGTGCTTAGGTGAGTCTTTGTCTGGTTTTTACACTAGATTGTAACCTCTAGAAGCATGTGGACAAAACTCAAGGCTGAATCCTTCACCTTTGTATACCCAGTGTGGGGCACAGTGCCTGTGCAGAGAATATTCTCGGATATTTGCTGAAAGAAATTAGTAACTGGGGCTCCTCACACACCACCGTAAACATTAGTCAGGTTCTCCATTCCTGAGGCTAGATAATAAACACCTGGACAGCAGGGACGATATGCTCATCACCTGTCCTCAATATCCAGAACAATATTCAGCACATAGTAGGGACCCTGATATAGATCATAAAGCATGACCGTGTTGAAAAGTCAGGAACGTGCCAAATGAGCAGTAACAGAAGTAATGCTGCCGTTGGAGTTATGGCACAAGTCAGCTGATAAATGGAGAAGGGATAAGGAAATGCCGCTACCTCCTTTTTTGTACTCTAGGAGATCTTTAGGGGTGAGTTGATGCTTTGCAGAGGTTGTAAAATTGTTAAGAGGAAAATATGCAACCACAGATGTTGAGAGAATCATTATTTGGAAGAGCAAAGACTACAATGAGAGAGAGCATTTGCTAAGGAAACCAACTATTGCTTTTGATATTAGGGATCAGGCAGACGTACATGTGGTACAAATCCCACACTCAAGATGTGCGTTGTGCATGTGTGTGTGTGATATGGTTCAACACACAAATTCTTACCAACTTTCAGAGCTTCGGAAAGCCTTTAGAAAGCCCACCTCAAAAGTCAACTTGGTGTGTTTCAGGAATGGAGCTATAAAATGGTTAGATGGGTTCATTGCTTGGGTAGAGATGTTAGGAAGTACTCGTCAGTTAAAATGAGATAATCCTGTAACTTTCTATTTATCCTTTAAGCCATTAAAACTCTGTAGACTATATAAATAGCTGCCATCCTGTGTACAGAAAAGTAGCATCTTGTCTAACTGACAAGTACAGGAGTGTTTGCAGTAGATGTTAGGGAATGGATGTCTTTTTATAAGCCTTACTTGTTTTAAATCTTAATTTAAAAAACAGTAACACCTTAGGAGAGATGATATTTTGAACTATGTTAGAAAAGAAGCCTTTTCAATGAGAAGATATCAAAACTGATGCCTTTTTCCTTCAAATCAGTATTTCATTTAGTCAAAGCTGTCAACTTATTGCATGAACTAAGAAAGCTCTAAGCAGTCAATAAGTAATAAGGTTGCTTTTCACTTTTCTTTTGAATAGAGTATTTTTTTTTAATGGATAGCAGATTTTAGCTAGCCTTTAATTAAGGCATCTCACTGTCCAAGCAAGGGTAAATCATAGCAAACAAAGGGCTTCTGCTCTTTAAAAACACTAATCACTTAATGAATGAGCTTTTAAAAAAAAAAAAAACAGGTTCAAATCTACATGTAATAATAGTTCATATGACTTTTTAATCTTCTGAGGAAAAGTATATTAAACACTGAAGCTGTAACGTAACTGGCTGGATAATCAAATTTCATTTGCCTCTTAACTCAGAGTGAACTAGATTAGAGACTAATGAAAAGCCTCCCTTACATAATTTAGTTCCTTATGGCTTTGATTTTTCCCAAATTGCAGCTTTGCTGAAGAGCAGGCATCTGTAGATGTGATGCTTAATCATGGTTGTTTTCAGAAATAAAATCTGTAATTTCAGAATGAATTTTGGGGGCATCTCTGGGGCTTCACAAACAGCTCCTGAATAAGATATATTTAACTCTCTGATGAAACTAGGGATACTTAATCCGTAGAAGCATCCAGCCTTCTCTGGCTTGATTTTTGGATAATCTTGAAGAGATCCAAATTTTCATGAGAAAGCATTTAAGCCACTTGAAACAAGACACTCTTCTACATGTCGCTTGTGTGTTTTGTTCTTTAAAAGTTATTTTTTGAGAATCAGTTTTGAATGTAAGCTGATGTCATGTGGACTTTACAGGTAACACAGTTACACTGATGTTGAAGATGGAGCTGTCTGCTCTGCTGGTCGTAAGGAAGATGTGACCGCACATCTTAGCCATGCTTCCTCCTCCGGGGTGGGGCGGATCAGCATCTGGGCAGCGTGTTGCTGGGAATGCTGTAGTTCCTCTGAGTTCCTCCAGGAGGCTGTTTGTCCTCTCACCGTCTTATGCTCTCCGAGTGCAGTCATCTTCATTTCTGTATTCACCAGATATTTATTAAGTACCTACTCTGGGCAAGACATTGTAATAGTAGAAATCCAGAGGTCAGCCTTCATGTGACTTCTGTAGGGAAAGAGTCAAGATCGACAAATTATGAAGCGACACGTCAGCCTTGTAGGAAGTCTATGAAATGAACAAGCAGGAGAAAGGAACTGAATTGGAGGGGACGGGATTAGCCTTAGATAGGCTGTTCAGATGGGATTGCTCTCAGGAGATGACATTCAAGCCAACATGAGAAAGGTGAGGAGTTAGTTGAGTGAAGTTCTTGCAGAGGAAATTTGGTGTGACTGAGGATCTCAGAGAAGTTTACTTAAAGGATGGCAAGGGAGGGGGAGGGTGATATGAGGTTGGAGACGGGGTAGGATCATTGGGAACCCCATAGGGTTTACAAGGACTTTGGAGGTTATTGTAAACTTAATAGAAAACTATTCCATTTCTATGTGTCTGGTTCTCTTTTTTCCCCCATCATAAAGTACTTTTATAGTCTCTTTTTCTTTTCATCTCATTTCCGCAAATTACTGAGCATTTACCCTATGTAATGCAAAATTCAGCCCTCATGAAGTTTGAAGTCCAGGTGGGGAGATGGACAGCAACCTGGGTGCTATGTAAACTAGAGTTTATGAGGAATAAAACTCAAGGAAACATGTCCCCCACCTCAATGCACAAACTTGGAAATAACGTGGGATGAGGTATAACACAGTTGACATTTATGCTTTGCCCAGTCTTTATTCTCTGATCTCAATTCTCAGTCTTTAATTTCTTACTGAGGGGGATCTCTTTAGGAGATGATAGCTCATGTCTGTTTGAGACTCTCAGTTAAGTTTACTCTATACTGTTAATATATGCCATACTCTTAATATATGCCTTTCACAGTTGATTTTTTCTGCATTCTGTGACTGTACACAGGAATAAAAAAGCATTAATATTATTTTTTGCTCACTTCATACTAATGACCCCGCATTGTGCATGATTGCATGTTGACCTTCATTTATTTTATAATGATGGAGACCTAGTTGTACTAAAAGAATGGTCATGCTGACTAGGAAGCCATTGTTGGGGAATATGACCTTGTTGGGGAGCTTGAGGGTAGGACTCTTTACAGTGGTGACACCTGACCTGAAGGCTTGGAAGCAGTTCAGTTGCTCAGTTGTGTCTGACTCTTTGTGACCCATGGACTGCGGCATGCCAGGCTTCCCTGTCTATCATCAACTCCCAGAACCTGCTCAAGCTCATGTACATTGAGTCGGTGATGCCATCCCACCATCTCATCCTCTGTCGTTCCCTTCTCCTCCTGCCTTCAATCTTTCCCAGCATTAGGGTCTTTCCCAGTGAGTCAGCTCTTCACATCAGGTGGCCAGAGTATTGGAGTTTCAGCTTCAGCACCAGTCCTTCCAATGAATATTCAGGACTGATCTCTTTAGGATGGACTGGTTGGATCTCCTTGCAGTCCAAGGGACTATCAAGAGTCTTCTCCAACACCACAGTTCAAAAGCATCAATTCTTTGGCATTCAGCTTTCTTTATGGTCCAACTCTTACATCCATTCATGACTACTGGAAAAACCGTAGCTTTGACTAGATGGATCTTTGTCAGTAATGTCTCTGCTTTTTAATATGCTATCTAGGTTTGTAATAGCTTTTCTTCCAGGAAGCAAGTGTCTTTTAATTACATGGTAGCAGACACCATCTGCAGTGATTTTGGAGCTAAGAAAATATAGTCTGTCACTGTTTCCATTGTTTCCCCATCTATTTTGCCATGAAGAGATGCGGCTGGATGCCATGATCTTAGTTTTCAGAATGTTGAGTTTTAAGCCAACTTTTTCACTCTCCTCTTTAATTTTCATCAAGAGGCTCTTTAGTTCCTCTTCACTTTCTGCCATAAGGGTCATGTCATCTGCATATCTGAGGTTATTGATATTTCTCCCGGCAATCTTGATTCCAGCTTGTGCTTCATCCAGCCCAGCGTTTCTCATGATGTACTCTGCATATAAGTTAAATAAGCAGGGTGACAATATACAGCCTTGACGTACTCCTTTTCCTATTTGTAACCAGTCTGTTGTTCCATGTCCAGTTCTAACTGTTGCTTCCTGACTTGCATACAGGTTTCTCAAGAGGCAGGTCAGGTGGTCATATCTCTAGTCTTTCCCATTCTGTTTTTTTCCTCTATTTCTTTGCATTGATCACTGAGGAAGGCTTTCTTATACCTCCTTGCTCTTCTTTGAAACTCTGCATTCAGATGGGTATATCTTTCCCTTTCTCCTTTGTCTTTAGCTTCCCTTCTTTTCTCAGCTAACGAAACAGTAGCTAAGCCCAAACAAGGAAAGTATTCCAGGCAGAGGGAAGAGCAAGTGGGAAGCGCTGGGGCAAGAAGAAATGAAAGAAGGCCAGGGCAGCTGGAAACAAGTGGACCAAGCTTCTACTCTGTAGAGACGCTATAGGCAGATGCAGCAGAACATCACCTGGGGAACGCGTGTCCATTTTGTGCAGGTTATCATACATCCTGAATCAAAAAGGCATTAAAGTAATAGAGTTTTCATCCTGCTTGGGAGTCTCCTTACTCCTTAACACAAGAAGAGACTTTCAGAGCAGAAAGGAGCCACAAAGAGAGTAATTTAGCACTTGTTTAATGGACAAGAAAACTCGTGCTAGAGTTGAAATGATGTCCAAGTCACACACTGTTAATCCAGTGTTTTTTTTGCCAATACTCCAAACATACACTGGACACAATTCCAGCTAGACTTATATTTCAGAAGGTCTTTCTTTTTCATTATTCTTATCATTGTTTCTTTCATTATAGGTCTATTGCCTTATATCTACTATAAGATTGAGGAGTTACATTGAAAAATATTGTTTAAGGAGAGCTTTACACTGAAGACAATACACTCACTTTATACACATGAAATATGCAAATATTTAAAACCCTGCTTTTGCTAGGTGTTAGTGAGAACTGGGGAAATAGGAACTCTTTAATACTACAGCTTGCAGTGTAAATTATTATATCCCTTTTAAAAGTAATTTAGCATTGTAAGATAGAGCATTCATTTCTAAGTAAAATTCTTGGAGTCAGCCTTGCAGTTATGCATAAGAAATGTGTTTAAGAACATTCATGACAGTCCTGTTATGTAAATGTGAAAAGAGGTGCACAGGCGTGGTAAACATCACATTTGGACAGCATCAGGAAGGCTCTGTAGATGGTTATAACGATGTGCGTAAGGTTTTATTTTTCCTTTGGTTGGCTGATACATCACTATCTTTTGTTTATTTATTCGTTTGTGAGTTTAAAAATACATATGTAATAAAATAAATATGAAAGTATTGTCACAATTTCAAAACATTAATATTCTTTTATTTTTCCAAAAATATTAGAACGATCCTGCCTGTCCATTTGGGCTGCTGTAACATAAATGCCAGAAAATGGGTGATTTAAACAGAAAACATTATTTTCTCTCCATTCTGCAGGCTGGGAAGGCCAAGGTTAAGTTGCTGGCTGATCTGGTGCCTGGGGAAGGCCTGCTTCCTGGTTTCTGTCTTGTCTCTGTGGCCTGACAAGGTGGGAGGGGGTTAGGGGGCTCTCAGGGGTATCTTATGAGAGCACTGATCCCACTCAAGAGAGCTCCGTCCTCATGAACTAATCACTCTGCAGAGGCCCCGCCTCCTAAATACCATCACATTGCAGAGTTGGAATTTCAAGGTACCCATTTTGGGGAGATGCAGACTTTCAGTCTGTAACGAATACCTAGAAACATTAGTGCAGTTTAGACTGTTTGGAGACACCCTGATCTTCAGGCTCTTGGTCTAGGGCTTGAGGGTCACCATGCTACAGTGTGATGGCGGGGGCACCAGCACATCAAAGTCAACGCCAGGTGTCAGCAAGCCTCTTCTGTATAAGGCCAGTGGATTTGTCTGCTGGCTTGTGGTGCTGGAGGAGACTTTTGAGAGTCCCTTGGACAGCAAGGAAATCAAACAAGTCAATGTTAAGGGAAATCAATCCTGAATATTCACTGGATGGTCTGATGCTGAAGCTCTAGTACCTTGGCCACCTGATGCAAAGCTGACTCTGGAAAAGACCCTAATGCTGGGAAAGATTGAGGGCAGGAGGAGGAGGGGACAGCTGAGGATAACATGGTTGGATGGCATCACCAATCAATGAACATGTGTTTAAACAAACTCCAGGAGATAGTGAAGGACAGGGAAGCCTGGCATTGCTGTAGTCCATGGAGCTGCAAGGAGTCAGACATGACTTAGCGACTGAACAGCAACAACATTATTGTAATAAATGGCCACAAATTTAGTGGCTTAAAAAAAAAAAAGAAACAGCATTTATTCTCTTATGGTTCTGGAGGCCGGAAATCCTAAATCGGGGTGTCAGCAGGACTATGCTTTCTCCAGAGGTTCTGAAGGAGAAACCTTCCTGGCCTTTGCCAGTTTCTGGTGTCTTCCAGCTGGCCTTCATATTGCCTGGCACATGGCTACATAATTCCAACTTCAGCGTCTGCATTTGCATTGCCTTCTCTCTGTCTGTGTCTTACCTCCCTCTGCCTTTCTCATGTAAGGACACTTAGCATTCATTTTGGGCCCACTCAGATAAAACAGGATAATCTCATTATTTCAAGTTCCTTAACTTAATTACATCTACAAAGACCTTTTCCCAAATAAGATCACATTCACAGGTCAGAACATGGCTGTGTCTCAGGAAGTCATTAGAGGACTCCTACAGAGAAGGGGTAGATATTTCAGGATTTGTGGCCAATTTGGTCTCTGTCACAACTACTCAACTCTGCCATAGTTATCTGAAAGTGGCTTTTGATAGTACAAAAGCTAAGGAACTTGCTGTGTTTCATTAAGTCTTTATTTATGAAACAGGTGAGTGGTTGGATTGGACTGGGGGTGGTGCTGAAGTCTGCAGTCCTGGTGTTCTTTGCAAATGAGCTCTGTATGTACCTTTAATTTTTTTTCTTAAACAATGCATATTTATTAGTACACACATCAGCATATAGTGAGACAGGTAGTTTCCCTACTGTGTGATGTGGAACAGAGAAAAATCCATCATGATAATTTTAAGAAGAAGCAATATTTGTTTTGCAAAGTACTAGGAGAACCCAGATCATTGTTAGTCATAACTGAGCCTTGTCTGGCCCTTAAACAGTCTGGCAGGATGAAATGAGGACCCCTCATAGGCTTGTATTGCTCATAATTCTGTTAAAGTTCTAGAGAGCGGAGGGCTGCATTATCTGAGCACATTTAGGTAACCGACAGGCCTTGTGGGGACATGCCACAGGGGGTTGTTGAGACAATCTCTGTTGTAGGTACTTGGCCTGCACCTTTTGGGGCATTTCTGATGGCTCATTACAAATTCCACTGTCTAGTGCCAGTGGGGTGAGGCTGATGGAACCACCAATAAATGTAGAGACCTTTGTGCTGTGTGCTTAGTGTCTGACTCTTTGCGACCCCATGGACTGTAGCCCATCAGGCTCCTCTGTCCATGGAGATTCTCCAGGCCAGAATACTGGAGTGGGTTGCCATGCCCTTCTCCAGGGGATCTTCCCAAAGCAGGGACTGAACCCAGTTCTCCTGCATTGCAGGCAGATTCTTTACCATCTGAGCTACCAGGGTAGAAACAGGGTAAAAAAAAAATGCCTTTGTTTTAATCTATTTCTACTTTTCTGGGAAATTCTTTCAAGAATTTACTAACACCATCCAAATGTTGAAATTGTTCCTTTATGACAGCTGCACCTTTGAAGCACACACAGAAGATGTGCAAAATGCTGGTAGCATGGTAAATTTGGCAGAAGGCTTTTTAAAAGAAAGATCCTGGAGGAATCCGCAGTCAGGTGCAGGCTGTGCCAGCCCCACATAGAGCCACAGACTGGCATCAGTTCAGTGCAGAGCTGAGAGTTACCCATGTTTCTGAGTTTTGCTTGCTGGACAGCATGATGCAACCTTGTTTTAAGATGATGTGGTATGGTGCCTATGACAGAAGACAGGATGACCCCTAGGAGGACAGAGAGGCATGTTAGCATCACCCTGAACCCAAAGTCCAAAGGAACATTTGCATGAAAGGAATCCTCTTTAATTATTTTATTTCTGGCCCCTTTGGGGCCACCATGTAAAAATCTGGCTTCTTGGATAGTTCCTTCATTGCCATAATGCTTATGCATGATATTGAAGAGATAACCTATCAGAAGTGCAATCTCAAATTGCATTTCTAGATGGAGATTAGTAGCTAATATTTACTGAGTGTAACAGTGCTCTGGGGGCCATGTTCAAATTTTTACAAGTTACTTACCTGTGCTTACTTTAATTCAGTGGTTTTCAAGGGGGAGGGGCTGAATTTGTTTCCCAGGAGACGTTTGGCAATATCTAGAGACAGTTTTGGAGAAGGCAATGGCACCCCACTCCAGAACTCTTGCCTGGAAAATCCCATGATGGAGGAGCCTGGTGGGCTGCAGTCCATGGGGTCGCTAAGTCGGACATGACTGAGCAACTTGACTTTCACTTTTCACTTTCATGCATTGGCGAAGGAAATGGCAACCCACTCCAGTGTTCTTGCCTGGAGAATCCCAGGGATGGGGGAGCCTGGTGGGCTGCCATCTCTGGGGTCGTACAGAGTCAGACACAACTGAAGCGACTTAGCAGCAGCAGCAGTAGAGACAGTTTTTAATTGCTAAAACATGTTTTGCTTATGGAACTATTCATAGCATCTACTGGGTAGGGGCCAGTCATGCTGCTAAACAACAAGTGCACAGGAAAGCCTCTTGCTAGGAAGAATGATCCAGACCAAATGTGTATAGATGCCAAGAGGGAGAAACCTATTCTCATCTAATAAGCTGTATGTCTATCTTACTGATAAAGTTACAGGCTTGGAAAGTCGATGTTATCTGTTCAAGATAACTCAGTCTGATTCCACTGTTTTTTATATAATTAAATTTATTTTTAATTGAAGGATAATTGCTTTACAATATTGTGTTGATTTCTGTCGGATTCCACTGTTTTGACACTTAGCTTTTGTAGTAGATTCCTTGTTTTGGTCTGAATGTTTGTATCCTTTTGAAATTCCCATGTTGGAATTCTAGTGCCCACTGTGATGGTGTTAGAAGGTAGAGCTTTGGGGAAGTGATTTGTTCATGAGGGTAAAGACCTCATGAGTAGGATTAGTAAGTACCCTTAAAAAAGATCTCAGGGAGCCCCTTAAAGCCACCCACCATGTGAGATAGGAAAAAGTGCCAGCTATGAACCAGGAAGAATGCCTTTACCTGACCCTCTGGCACCTTGATCTTAGACTTCCTAGCCTCCAGAAGTATGAGAAAGTTTTCCTGTGTACAAGTCACCCTGTCTGTGATATTTTATTATAGCAACCTAAATGGACTAAGACATTGCTAGACTTTGAAAAAGATATTTGGTGAGACACAGGCTCAGTGAGCCAGATTTTGAAGACATGTACCAATTGACTTCAAGGAAAGTGAACTCAATATTTATAGAACATCTAATTAATGTAACATTAAAGTATAATGTTAGATCCTGTTACTAAGTGGTTCCTTTGGAGTATCATTGTGTCCATTTTTCAGAGTAGGAAGCTGAGGCCCAGAAACAGTTTAATAACTTATTCAAATGCATAGTTAGAGTAATGGAAGAGCAAGAATTTGAATCCAAATGTGTCTGACTCTAGAAATGAATGCTTATTAGGGCACAAAAATGGTAAGAGCTGAAACTAGGGAAGGGATAAAGGGTTTTTTCTCCCTCTTCCTTCTTAATGCAAACTCCTTATGATAGTATTTTTTAGAACGTGTACTAGATGTCTGAAATTGTGGATTATTCACAGCTTTTTGTTTCCAACCCCACATATCATAATTCCTAAAGGTACATGATAGCAGTGACAGCAAAATCCAGAGTAAATTCACTCTCTAGTTTGTTAACCACTAAGTGCTCACCTTCACTGTAACAAACTGCAGAATATATTTTGAAGAGATGTGGCTGTAAAATTTTTAATTGTTAGAATGAAAATAAAATATCTTTGTTTGAAATATATTATTAAATGACTTCTGAAATTTATGATAATGAATAAAGTAGTTGGAGCATAGAAATTAGGGTGATATGAAATTTGTATTACTTGAAAGGGAGTCATTTACGTAACTTCCTAATGTATCTGCCATTTATGATTTAATAGTTCTTTTTCCCATTTAAAAAATACATATTTCATTATAGCCTATTATCTTTTCCTTTGTTGATTTGGTAAAATTTCTATAATTTATATTAAAAAAGAATAATAAACGGGTTTAATAGGGTCCTTAAGCCTCTTAGCACTTATTTTTTTCCCTTTACATGACAATATTAAAAGAAATCAGTGCCTGCAGTCTTCCTAAACTGATTTTAAATGACCATTTCTGCTTGAGCTTTGAAAAACCAATTAATACTGAAGTGGCAACGTTCAATCCGTCTTGCACTAATGTTACTGGTAGCGGAATTAGAGTAGCAATAAAAACACTTTTCCATATGATTAGCAATATTCTATCATTGTAATTCCTTCTTGCTTGAGATGAACTTGAATTTCTGTTATTTTATTATTCATACATCTAGTCTATCTAAAGGGAGAAAAAAAGCGTTCCTCTTATGACCTGCGTTATCTGTATCAAAATAGATGACTTCAGAAGGAATAAAGAAACGAGCCATCATTTCATCTACAGTCCTGTCAGATTTAAACATACCGTGGATGTGATAGACATAATTAGAGATTAGAAACACTGAATTCACTTTTACTTCTTTCCTCCCTGAAGAATATTACTCGTTAGCACTAGCAACTATGTGGTGAAGCAGGACTGGATGAGAAGTTACCATTCTGGCTTACTTGGTGGCCATACTCCGTCTTCTTTCAGCGTTTGGTGTGGTGGGTAGGGTCCTCTTGGTGCCCTTCTTCCCAGTTGGTGGGTGTGGGGTGTGACACAGATGCACTACAGCAGTGATGTTGTGGGTTGTGTGTGAGTTCATCTTTCTGCGTCCCTCTCCAAGAGAAGATAGGCTGGTTTCCTATGCAGTTGAGTTCACAGTGTGCATGCGTGCTGAGTCGCTTCAGTTGTGTCCGACTCTTTGCAACCCTTCAGACCATAACCCTCCAGGCTCCCCTGTCCATGGGATTCTCCAGGCAAGAATACTGGAGTGGGTTGCCATCCTCCAGGGAATCTTCCCAACCCAAAGATTGAACCTGCGTCTCTTATGTCTCCTGTGCTAGCCGGTGGGTTCTTTACCTCCAGTGCCACCTGGGAAGCCCAGCAATCCTGTTAAGTCCCTTCCAATCTAACCTGACCCAAATCCTTCCAAGCCTTAACTGTGTTCTTCTGTTCAGTGATCTCCAAGTAGCTCTCCATTTGATAACTTGGTCCCTGCCCACCTTTCCAACTTTATCTCACATCATTCTCATACTCGCTCACTTCATTTCAGTCAATGGGCCTCCCAGGGCTTCTCACATGTTACCAGTCCTGCTTAATGGCTGCTTATTTGCCATTTCTTTGCAAAACAAAAACAAAAACAAAAACAAAACTCATCCTTTTACTTGATAAAGTCTGGCTTCCTTGCTCTCTAGGATTCAGATGGAGCATCATCTTCCCAGAGAGGCTTTCTATGCCCACCCCATCTTATATAGGGGGCCCTTTTCCTTTTTTCTCAGGCCACCCTATTCTCATACATCGAGAATTCGTAATTTTACTGTGTTTCCTTGTTTTATTAGACTTTTTCAAACAATAAGGGCCATGACAGCAAAATTTTGTCTACTTAATTTACTTCTGTATACCCAGTATTACTCTGTGCTAATAACTTAGCTAAGTGCACTGAAAAATATTTGTGAATTAGTGAATGACACTGCCTAATGGCATCCTGTGTGTGACTGGGGAAGTGCCCCGTGTTCATAAAGATACAGTCGCAGATCTTAAATGACAGCACCTGAGAAGTCCTCCTGCCTCCTACTTTCTTTCTTCTTTGCTCAAATTTCACAGATTATCCACATGACCCAGGCTATTATAAAAGTACACACTCTTCAAGCATTTCAAGAATTTGAAGTAATATATCTAGTGACTTAGCCATGACTCAGACATAAATTTTAATGTCCTCTGAAGCCATTTGTAATTCTGGGTCTGCTAAGTTTTTGAAGTGTCTGTGGTTGGTTGTATATGAGGCATTCCATGAGATTTTGTGGGTATTACCTTTGGGCAGGTCAGTGGGCTCAAGGAAAGAATGAGGGAAAAGGGAAGAGGAGAGCCCATTTTGAACACAGAAATGTCTCTTGACTTGTCAGCCAATATTCTTTGTTTTTTTGTTGTTTATATCCTCTTTGAGCTCCTCAGCAGCCTCTTTTATGAAAACAAGAGTTTGTTGAGGGAGTATTGGATTAGGCTTGCAAGATTAAAGCATGAGTATCACTAAGTTTCATTTTACCAGGACTTCTAGAAATAAACTCATTTATCATTGTCCTTATAATAAAAGTATTTTGTTAATTTTTACAAATTTGGGCACTGTGAGTATATAGAAGAGAACAAACAATCATTCATTTTAGCCACCCCCACTTGACTTCTGAGAGCATGAACCCCAACATCCTGTCTCTAGCACTTAAGTAGTGTGGGCACATGATGAATGGACAGCATTGTTTAGTAAATAACCTATACATTGCCGATATCCAAAAATTGGTGTATTCCTTTCTTTGTGTACTTAAATGTATATTATTAAGAGCTGTGGCTGACTAGGTTATAGGCATAAGTGGGTAGTGCATTGTCTCTGGAGTTTAATGACAATAATAAGACCAACTAAAAGTGGGTCTGCTTTTCATTATCACTATGCTTGGTCAATTCTAGAAAATTGCAATCATGCAGTTCCCACCCTCAGCCACACCCACTCGCATTACCCCACCTAGTACCCCAAAGGTAAAGAGCACACTGTATGTTAAATTTTATCCCAAGAATTTAAAGTAACATTTTATCATAAGCAATTTCCAACTGAAAACTTTTTCAACTCCTGGTGAAAGCACATGGCCCTGTATCTCAATCATCTTGAAAGTATTCCTGATCTTTGGTTCTCTCTTGTGGGATTCTTAAGGGCAACATAAAACACAGATAAAAATTTAAGGGAAATGATGTGCATCCTAGCATGAGTAACAGAAGAGCTGTAGACATAGATTAAACATTGAATGCTGCAGAAATAAGCCAATTAATCATGGTATACTTGTATAAGGTGGGCTTTTATGTAGGAATTAAAATTATAGTTATGCAGGCTTTTAAAATGGAGCATCACTTCAGTCGCTCAGTCGTGTCCGACTTTTGCAACCCCATGAATTGCAGCATGCCAGGCCTCTCTGTCCATCACCAACTCCCAGAGTTCACCCAAACTCAAGTCCATCGAGTCAGTGATGCCATCCAGCCATCTTACCCTCTGTCGACCCCTTCTCCTCCTGCCCCCAATCCCTCCCAGCATCAGAGTCTTTTCCAATGAGTCAACTCTTCGCATGGTGTGGCCAAAGTACTGGAGTTTCAGCTTTAGCATCATTCCTTCCAAAGAGCATCTAGGACTGATCTTCAGAATGGACTGGTTGGATCTCCTTGCAGTCCAAGGGACTCTCAAGAGTCTTCTCCAACACCGCAGTTCAAAAACATTAATTCTTCAGCGCTCAGCTTTCTTCACAGTACAACTCTCACACCCATACATGACCACTGAAAAAACCATAGCCTTGACTAGACAGACCTTTGTTGGCAAAGTAATGTCTCTGCTTTTGAATATGCTATCTAGGTTGGTCATAACTTTCCTTCCAAGGAGTAAGCGTGTTTTAGTTTCATGGCTGCAATCACCATCTGCAGTGATTTTGGAGCCCCTCCCAAAATAAAGTCTGACCGTTTCCACTGTTTCCCCATCTATTTCCCATGAAGTGATGGGACCAGATGCCATGATCTTAGTTTTCTGAATGTTGAGCTTTAAGCCCCTTTTCACTCTCCTCTTTCACTTTCATCAAGAGGCTTTTTAGTTCCTTTTCACTTTCTGCCATAAGGGTGGTGTCATCTGCATATCTGAGGTTATTGATATTTCTCCCGGCAATCTTGATTCCAACTTGTGCTTCTTCCAGCCCAGTGTTTCTCATGATGTACTCTGCACAGAAGTTAAATAAGCAGGGTGACAAATGGAGCATAGGACACTCAATATTTTCTTAAGTGGATCTGAATATGAAGCATCTACTGACTAGAAGCACATACAGTAGAGAACATAGAAAATAAAAACAGAAAAAATAAATAGGTTCACTGAGAAGGACAGTTTTGGAAGTATTTAGGAATGTATAGATTATGGCTACAGTAACAGTGTATTTCTGGGAACTAAAATTTGGATCAAAAATCTAAACTTAAGATGTAATTATTATAAGTGTATTAAAATACAGTTATAGAAAAGTTTGAAGAATGAGACAATGAAATGCAGTTGGTGAGTCAAGTGTGCAAAATTCTTGCGCAGTCTCTTGATGGCCTTTGTGACTCTTCTCCCAAAAGCTAGGGCAGTTCCAATGTAAGGTGCCAAATCCGCTCCAGCTTCATGGATTGGTGTTGCTTTCTCATTAAGGGGAGCCAGGAGAGAAGGCCTCTTACTTGGCTAAAGTAAAGGCAGAGGTGAGTGTTATTCATTCAGGAAATGAATCAGCCAACCAAACTAACTCTATAAACTCTCAGTAGGTTTATAATAGCCCTAGTCTGATTTTCTGTTAATACTATTGCCTTTTTGTTAATGTTGAGGTGCTTCTGATTTTTCTAATTACTTTTCATTCTGGTTTATCTTCAAGATCTGTCAGCAAATTCCCTTAGTGTTAATGTTCTGAACTCAAATTTTCAGAAACGATCAAAATTATTGACTTTTAAATTTTTATTGAAATAGTTGCTGAGGTGGCACTAGTGGTAAAGAACTTGCCTACCAATGCAGAAGAAATGAGAGATGTGGGTTCAGTCTCTGGGACAGGAAAATCCCTTGGAGGAGGGCACAGCAACCTCTCCACTATTCTTGCCTGGACAGAGAAGCCTGGTGGACTGTGGTCCAGAGGGTTGCAAAGAGTTGGACACAACTGAAGCAACTTAGCCTGCACTCAGTGTTATGTTAGTGTTGCATATACTACGTAATGACTTGACATCTGCATACATTATGCAATGATCACATGGTAAGCCTAGTAGCTTTCTGTTCCTATACAAACTTATTGTGATCTTATTAACCATAGTTCTTACGCTACCTATTACTTACCCGTGACTTTTTTTTATTTAACTGGAGGTTTGTATTCTTAATCCCGTACATCTGTTTCCCCCTCCACCTTTTCACCTGGAACCTCCTACTCCCCAACCACATTCTGGCACTACCTGTTTGTCCTCTGCATCTCTGAGTCTGTTTTCTTTTTTTTAGATTCCACATGTAAGTGAGATCCTGTGGTATTTGTCTTTCTCCGACTGACTTAGCGTCATAGCCTCTGGATCCATCCATGTTGTCATAACAGAGAGATTTTGTTATTTTATGACTGTATGTTTGTGTACACCACATCTTCTTTATCTGTCATCTGTCAATGGACACTTAGATTGCTTCCATATCTTGGCTACTGTAAATTTATCTACAGTGAACACTGGAGTACATATGTCTTTTCAAATTAGTGTTTTTGTTTTCTTTGGGTAAATATTCAAGAGGGAGACTTGTTGGATCTTATGACAGTATTTGGCAGTTTCTCCCTCATAGCAGGGTTCCCTCATAGCTCAGTCAGTAAAGACTCTGCCTGCAGTGCAGGAGACCCGGGTTCAATCCCTGGGTCAGGAAGATCCCCTGGAGAAGGAAACAGCAACCCAATTCAGTATCCTCAACTGGAAAATCTCATGGATGAAGGAACTTGGTGAGCTGCAGTCCATGGGGTTGCAAAGAGTCAGGCATGACTGGAGTGACTAACATTTCAATTCACTTCACTTCATGGCAGAACTACTTAAAAATTTCTGAGGAACCTCCATACTGTTGTCCATAGTAGCTGTATCAGTTTACGTCCCCACTAACAGAATAATACACATCCTCACCAACAATGTTACTTGTTATCATTTTGATGATAGCCATTCTGAGAGATATAAGGTGGCATCTCATTTTGGTTTTGACTTACATTTCCCTGATGGTTAGTAATGCTGGACATCTTTTCATGTCGCTATTGGCCATCGGTATGTCTCTGGGAAAATGTCTCTTCAGCCACTGCCCATTTTTCCTGTGGGTTGTTTTATTGATGTTGAGTTGTAGGAGTCCTTTGCTATTTTAGACATTGTGAATATGTACTCAGTTGCTCACCTGGGTTCGACTCTTTGCAATCCCGTGGGCTGTATAGCCCATCAGGCCCTTCTCTCCATGGGATTGTCCAGGCAAGCATACTAGAGTGGGTTGCCATTTCCTCCTCTGGGGGATCTTCCCAACCCAGGGATGGAACTCATGTCCCTTATGTCTCCTGCATTGGCAGATGGGTTCTTTACCACTGCACCACCTGGGAAGCCCACCCCTTATGAATATATTGCTTGCAAATACCTTCTCCCATTCAGTAGTTGTTTTTTTTAGTTTCTTTGATAATTACCTTCACTGTAAAAAACATTTTCATTTTGGTGTAATCCCATTTATTTGTTTTTGCTTTTGTTGTCCTTGCCCGAGGAGACATATCAAAACAAATGTTGGTAAAGCTGATGACGATCCTACTGCCTATGTTTTCTTAGAGTTTTATGGTTTCATGTCTTATATATAAGTCTTCAATCCATTTTGAGTTTACTTTTATAGAATTTATTTTTGTAGATGGTGTTAGAAGTAGTTCAGTAAGATTCTTTTGCATGTAGCTGTTTATTTCCCCAGCACCATTTATTGATGAGGCAGTCTTTTCCCCATTATATGTTCTTACCTCCTTTGTCATTGGTTGAAAGTGAAAGTGTAGTTCATTTTTTTTTCCCCCCTGAATTGTTTCAGCTTTTCAGGTTCTTTAATGTTTCCTTTCAGATTTTAGAATTATTCTAGATTTGTGAAAAATGCCATTGGTATTTTGATAGGGATTACATTTAATCTGTATATTACTTTGGGTAGTATGATTATTCAAAAATTATTAGTTCTTTGAATGCATAAGCATAGTATATCTTTCTACTTGTGTGTGTTGTTTTCACATTTTTTCGTCAGCATCTTGAAGTTTTCTGAGTGTATCTTTTAACTCTTTGGTTAGATTTATTCCTATATATTTTATTTTTTGATGCTAAGTAACGGGGATTATTTTCTTAATTTCTCTTTCTGCTAGTTCATTATTAGTATATAGAAACACCACAGATTCTGTATATTAATTTTGTATCCTGCAACTTTAGTAAATTTATGTATGAGTTCTATGAGTTTTTTGGTGGCGACGTTAGGATTTTCTGTTTGATATCATATCATCTGCAGTCAATATCAGTTTTTCTTCTTCCTACCTGTTTAGGGTTGTTTTATTTCTTTTGTTGACTGATTGCTGTGGCTAGGACTTGTAATAGAGTGTTGTAGGAAAGTAATAAGTGTGGGCATCCTTGTCTTGTTCCTATTCAGACACTTGCAGCTTTTCACTGTTGAGTATGATGGTTGCTATAGGATGTCATATATGGCCTTCATTATGTTGAGGTATGTTCCCTCTATACCTACCTTGTTGAGGATTTTTATTGATTGTATACAGAGTTCACTCAGGTTTTCCATAAAATGTTATGGAATGTTTCAAAAGCTTTTCCTGCATCTGTTGAGGTGATCATATGATTTTTTTTCCAATTTATTGATGTGGTGAATATCGATTCACTTGTGGATGTTGAACTATCCTTGCATCCCAGTGTTAAATCCTGCTTGATCATGATCCTGCATGATCCTTTTCATGTATTGTTGAATTTAGTTTGCTAATGTTTTGTTGAGCATTTTGTATCTATGTTCAATCAGTGATATTGACCTGTAATTTCTTTTTTGTGATGTCTTGATCTGTTTTTGGTATCAGACTGGTGTTGGCCTCATTCTCTGAGGCCAACATCACCTGAATACAAGGAAGGAATGCATCAAAAAGCAACCAACCAAACCAGTTGTTTTA
>NW_024070187.1:40931289-40957658 GCF_014754425.2 Oryx dammah | reverse complement strand
TCCTCAGGCTGGGGAGCCTGATGTGGAGCTCAGACCCCTTGCTGTTTGGGGAGCATAGTTATGATTATCCCTCTGTTTGTGGGTTGCTAACAAGTGAAAGAGGAGAGTGAAAAAGTTGGCTTAAAACTCAACATTCAGAAAACTAAGATCATGGCATCTGATCCCATCACTTCATGGGAAATAAAGTGGAAACAGTATCAGACTTTATTTTTTTGGGCTCCAAAATCACTGCAGATGGTGACTGCAGCCATGAAATTAAAAGACGCTTACTCCTTGGAAGAAAAGTTATGACCAACCTAGATAGTATATTCAAAAGCAGAGACATTACTTTGCCAACAAAGGTCCGTCTAGTCAAGGCTATGGTTTTTCCTGTGGTCATGTATATATGTGAGAGTTGGACTGTGAAGAAGGCTGAGTGCCAAAGAATTGATGCTTTTGAACTGTGGTGTTGGAGAAGACTCTTGAGAGTCCCTTGGACTGCAAGGAGATCAGCCGTAGGATTTCTTTGGAAGGAATGATGCTAAAGCTGAAACTCCAGTACTTTGGCCACCTCATGTGAAGAGTTGACTCATTTGAAAAGACTCTGATGCTGGGAGGGATTGGGGGCAGGAGGAGAAGGGGACGGCCAAGGATAAGATGGCTGGATGGCATCACTGACTCGATGGACGTGAGTCTGAGTGAACTCCGGGAGATGGTGATGGACAGGGAGGCCTGGTGTGCTGCGATTCATGGGGTTGCAAAGAGTCAGACCTGACTGAGCGACTGAACTGAACTGAACACAGGGTATCGGAGAAGGCAATGGCAACTCACTCCATTACTCTTGCCTAGAAAATCCCATGTATGGAGGAGCCTGGCAGGGTGCAGTCCATGGGGTTGCTAAGAGTCAGACATGACTGAGTGACTTCACTTCCACTTTTTACTTTCATGCATTGGAGAAGGAAATGGCAACCCACTCCAGTGTTCTTGCCTGGAGAATCCCAGGGATGGGGGAGCCTGGTGGGCTGCCGTCTATGGGGTTGCACAGAGTTGGACACGACTGAAGTGACTTAGCAGCAGCAGCAGCAACACAAGGGTATAGGTCTTAACTATGTCTCTACACCTCCTCCTCTCTCCTTGTGATTTCTTCTTTTTCTTTTACTTTAGTTGTGTAAAATCTTTTCTGCTAGTCTTCAGATAGTCATTGTAGATAGTTGCTCTGTAAATAGTTGGAGTTTTGTTGTGCCCATGAGCTCAGAGTCTTTCTACACTACCATCTTGGCCACAATTTATGTTTTTGTGTTTGAAATATTAACTTCATATTTTCCCACTATTTAAAAAAGCTATTGCTGTTAGAAGAACAATCAAATGATTAATAATCAAGTACTGTTTAAATAGGTTTTAGCTTATGGGACAGAGTAACTGAAATATATATTCCCAATCTTAACAAAATTCTGAATGTTTTAGCTTGATTATTAGAAGTTCTATATAGTTTCCGTTGTAGCACCTTCATGGTTTCTCTTTTTTGTTATTGTTTGTTAAAAATTTTCTTGCCCTCCAAAAGACAGAAACTCTAAAAGACAGAAAATGTGTCTTTTTCACTTTCATATTTCACACTGCAGCATGTTGCCTAGAACTTATTTTTAAATGAGTTAAAATAACCCTGAATTATGATTAAGATAAAGTTTTAAGAACTTCTTTGTGTTATATAAATCTGTTTACTGTTTGAGGATTTTTAGAGCAAGAAAAAAAGTTTGACATTTGGGCTAGAAGAAAGTGAAGTTGAAGATCTCCTGGCCAATTAAGTTGGTATATGAATTAGAACCTGGCTTTTAAAGATATGCTATTATTTTGCTGTCTTATCAAAATTCCTGGAATATTGGAATGTTGGCAGAAGGGAAAAAATATCTTTTTATTCCCAAATCCCTATGTCTATAGTCAGTACCTTTACTGACTTGAGGATTGTAAATATCCTCTTAAAAATGAAATGTGGCTGAAAGGCATACTATTCCTTTACTTTAAAGATAAAGCATAGATTTAAAAAATCTTTTATATAAAGCTTTGTACAAAAATATCACAGAAGAGAGGCTGAAGAGTTAAATGCAAGAGAGAAAAGCATGGTTCAATTTATTGATATAGATATACTACAACCAATGTGTAGACAAATATGAACATGCCATTTCCATGATTAAAATATTTCAATGGTTCCCCATTATTTTATGAATGAAGTTTAAAATATTTTTACATGGTCATGAGGCTTCACATTACTCAGCCCCAACTGACTCACTCACATCAGCCTCTGCCGTCATCTTCTCTCTCTGTCTTTCATTAAGCCAGGTCTTCTTTTATATACTTTAATGGGCATGCTACCTCCTACTCCAAGTTTGTTGCAAACACAAGTTGTTTTTTGGACTTCTCCCAGCATCACCTGTATGGATGCATATACTTATTCTCATCTGAATCCCTAGACCCAGATCCCCCTAGGATGTGAACTCGTAGCACCTTGCACTCTTCTTTCAAGCATGTGTCACAGTTGTAAACAAATTGGGTTGTTATTCAGAGTTAATTGTCTATTCTCTCCATGATAATGTTGATTCTAGGAAGGTAACAACTGTGTCTGTCTGGATCATTTTTGTCTGTGGTTTTAAATGCCAGGCAAATAGTAAATGCTTATATATAAAATAGAGAAAGTTATAGCCTTTGTTTTATAGGAGAGTTATAAGGAGGAAATGAGACAATCTGTGTCAAGAGTTCAGCAGACTTGTTTGAAGACACCTAGAGCTCTGGATTGGAGAAGGCAATGGCAGCCCACTCCAGTACTCTTGCCTGGAAAATCCCATGGGTGGGAGCCTGGTAGGCTGCAGTCGATGGGGTCGCTAGGAGTCAGACACGACTGAGCGACTTCACTTTCACTTTCATGCATTGGAGGAGGAAATGGCAACCCACTTCAGTATTCTTGCCTGGAGAATCCCAGGGATGGGAGAGCCTGGTGGGCTGCTGTCTATGGGGTCGCACACAGTCGGACATGACTGAAGCGACTTAGCAGCAGCAGAGCCCTGGATTATTGGTGGAGTTGGTAAAGCTTCACCAATACAGTCTGGACAGCTTTCCTCCCTCTGATAAAACATCAGAGGGCAGGTTTTATGGGCCACTTCCTCTTTTTTCCTTGCTCATTTTTTTCGTTGAAATGTATTTGACATACAACATTGTGTTAGATTTAAGCTGTGCAATGAACTAATTTGACACATTTATATATTATGATTGCCTCTGCAGTGATAATTAGCACCTCTGTCATGTCACTTAACTATCCTTCCTTTTGAGTGGTTAGAATGATTAAGACCTAGTATCTTAGCAATTTTCATGATTATAATACAACCTTGTAAATTTCACTATACTGCGCATTAGATCTGTAGGACTTACTACTCATTTCAAGTTTATACCTTTGAACAGAATCATGCAATTCTAGCCCCTGGTAACCACCATTTTACTCTGTTTTTACAAGTTTGGCTTTTTTAGATTCCACGCAGAGGTGGTATAATACAGTATTTGTCTTTTTCTGTCTGACTTAACCTCACTTACCTTTTCTTCAAGGTCCATCCACGTTGGTACAGATGGCAGGATGTTCTTACCTTTCATGGCTGAATAGTAGCCCATTGTATACGTATATGCCACGTCTTCTTTCTTCATTCATCCATTAATGGGCACTAGGTTGTTTCCATATCTTGGCTGTTTGTGAATAACACTGCAGTAAACATGAGAGTACACATATCTCTTCGGTTTCCTGTTTTCGTTTCCTTTGGGTGTGTATTCATAATTGGAATTGTGGATCACGTGGTAGATCTAACTTTAATTTTTTGGAGAAACTTTCATATTTTCCATAATGGAGCACTTTCTAATTCGTTTCTTTTTAATCATGAAAAGTATAGAGTGGTCACTTCCTTCTTACGTTTCTCACTACCATGATTGCATCACCATCAAGACTCTCACTAGCCTAATGAAATCCAAAAGACATTAATAATGATTTGACATTTGAGCATTTATGTTATGCTGGGCCCTCTCTTAAGTGTCTTAAAGGTATGAACTTAATTCCCAAGTGATCCTATGAAATACGATTATTGTCATTCCTGATACTGAGAAGAGAGGTTGCCCTGATTACACAGTTAATAAATAGTCAAACTGGGGTTTGGATTTACAGAGTGTATCTTTTAGTGGGCATGCTTTCACCACCATGCTGTGCTAATGACATGGTTCTGAAGGCAGCTCTGTTGTTCATTGCACAAGAGTTTTATCCTCTCTCCTTATCACATACCAAGAGAAAAAGAAATGTATGTTGAAATCAGGCAGCTGTCCCAATTTGACTGAAGGTGACCTCATCTTCCTAGGTCTTTGTTCAGTTGAGGTAATCCTGCCACCAAAACAGAAACAAAATACAAGACCTGTCAAGTCTAATAAGACATAAAGATGTTCAACAAAATTCTCCAACCCACCCACTTTCTAGTTTAGAATTGGGGAAAAAGGTAGTGTCCATAGTAAATGGAAATGACGCTCTACTCACATAGAAAACAGGGGAGAATGTCAGGGGAAGAAGAGAGAAGAGATGAGAAATCTGGATTAGAGGACAGCAGACAGTGAGAGGCAGCTGCAAATATTAGCTATGGAGAATGGAGAACAACTCTACAGAAAGGATAGACATACCCTCAGGTGCCTTTAAGGAGCACCATTTAGGGAAGAAGTTGAGTACTGAAATATGAAGACAGTTAACTCAGAGTATTCTCTTTACTAAGTTGGAGGATTTCAACCCTACACCATGTAAAAGGAACAAATTAAAGTTTTCTTTGAAAATAAAAAGCACCCAAAACAACCTTGGTTGGAAGAGCCGATATCTTAACAATATTAAGTAACAAGGTAGCACAAAACTTCCATTTAAATTATTTATAAGTGATAAAGTAGCACTAATCAGAATATGCATTTTTAATGTTCACTGTTGAATGTTCTATAATTCTCCGCATTATGTCTTTGATGACACCACTGGCTGAAAATGAAAAGTTCCACATTATCCCAATATTGTTATTCAGATACTTGTTTGTAATTTGTATTTTCCTTCAGATAATCTTAGTCACAAGTGATGTACCTGTTATCTTTGTGGTGCTTTATTCTTCAAGATAGCTGGGAATCGATGACCTACACCTAATTAAATTGAAACAAATTTCTAAGAAAAAAGCTAAGCACGTTTCTAAGAAGTTGCCTTAATGTAAGTGGCTGTTCATTGTCTTATTTTTTTTTTTAACTCAAATTGTCTCCTAGTTGACAAATTCTTTCAGCCGTACATATGATAAAAGTGTAGGATGCTACTAGAATAACTTCTTTTCAGGCTATGAATAATGCCAAGCAGAATCCTAAACCAGGAAGTAAAGGCAGCATTTAATATGCACACAGCAGCAGTAAAAATTCAATTCAGATGTAATCTACTGCAGCACTATCTGCTGGCCTATAAAAGTCGCATGCAAATATAGCTTTATAGATTCAATGAAGAGTTGTTAGTTTTAACTGCGTTTTAACGACTAGACCACATAAAATCTATGGTCTTATCTTTGGCTAGAGAATATGATCTAGTCTCAAAATGACTAATCTGTTAAATTTGGTAGTTATTTATTCAGTGCCTCCTGTTGGGGCAACATATGCATCAGTGACGTGCAAATGTTGGATTGCTTTGCAATGAACCCTTTCTTGGGTGTAATGACTTTATCTAAGGAGAAAATTAGAAATTAGGGGAAGAGAAATGAAGCAATTTGAATGTCATCGAGACTCAAAGAGAAGCCTCAAAAAAAATTCTGATTTTTATGAATTTTACTCTTTGGTGGGAAATGATCTATTTCTTCTCTCTCTCTCTCTTTAGTCGATTATAGTGTCCAATTCTTGCAACCCGATGGACTATAGCCTGCCAGGCTCCTCTGTCCATGGGGATTCTCCAGGCAAGAATACTGGAGTGGGTTGCCATTTCCTTCTCCAGGGGATCTTCCCGACCCAGGAATCGAACCCAGGTCACCTGCATTGCAGGCAGATTTTTTACCAACTGAACTATGAGGGAAGCCCATGTACTTCTTGAAGTCTAACAATTTTAAAGTCTATAGAAGCCTGGTGTTGAAACAATATACTATTAATGACACAAAAAGTACATCAGAAGAAATATTATCAAAAACGGTTTCAAAATCTGGTTTTCATTCCTAAGTGGAGGAAAAACAAAACCAAAACATAAATTAGATCTTGATTTCTGGCATAGATATGCAATGGCATATATTTTGACTTTTTATATTACTATGAAGATGTTCTGCTCTTATAATTCATTTGTGAGTTTTTCAGAAGTAAAAAATTTTGCTTCAGGGTACTTGTTTTAATTTTATTGTTGTTGTCCACTCACTAAGTCCTGCCTAACTCTTGGTGCCCCATGGACTGCAGCACACAAGGCTTCCCTCTCCTTGACTATATCCCAGAGTTTGCTCAAACTCATGTGCACTGAGTCAATGATGGTATCCAACCATCTCATCCTCTGTTGTCCCCTTCTCCTCCTGTCCTCAATCTTTCCCTGCATCTGAGTCTTTTCTGATGAGTTGGCTCTTCTCATGATGTGGCCAAAGTATTGGAGCTTCAGCGTCAGCCCTTCCAATGAATATTCAGGGTTGATTTCCTTTAGGATGACTAGTTTGATCTGTTTGCTGTCCAAGGGACTCTTGAGAATCTTCTCCAGAACCATAGTTCAAAAGCATCAATTCTTCGGCACTCAGCCTTTTTTATGGTCCAGCCCTCACGTCCGTACATGACTACTGGAAAAACCATAGCTTTGGCAATACGGACCTTTAGATACCTTTTGGCTGATCAATGCCCTTTCATACTCTGCAGGTATTTGTTATCCCACTGCTTTGGACTTCTGGAAATTCATTGTGTCTGCATGACTTGTGATTGGCAAAATGTAAATGGACAGCACAGATCCCAGAAATGAGCCTGAAATGATATGCATATTAAAGTTTGAAACAAGGAGATATTTTCTAAATTGGTGGTCCAATACCATTGTCACTTGCAGATCCTCTGAAACTAGAGATTCACTGGCCCCTCCCCAGATGCAGTGAATCAAATCTTTAGGGTGGTGGTAGGACTAGGGCATCTATTTTGCTGTCCTCGTTAAGCTCCTTAAGTGAATAGCATGCACAGCGAGGGTTGCAAGCCACTAGCCTACGTAGTTGACAGTTGTACAGAACTTCATAATTTACAAAGCATGTCACAATTTTTTATCTCACTTAATCTGGTATGATGGCCATCAGTGCTACGTTATAGACAAAGAACTCAAGCTTTAAGAGAGGTTAAATGATTACCTAATAATGTACATCTTAACTTTAAAGTCTAGACTTCTGATAAAAAAAATCACTGGCTCTTTTACTTTTTGACTTATTTTGGGGCCATAATATACATACAGGAAAAAATGGCAGTGCCATTAGTGTACAGCCAAGTGAATTTTCTCAAACTGAGCACATCTGTGTAGCCAGCCACACAAATGCCCTCCTCTGTTCTCCTCCAATCACTAATTACTCTCATGAGAGCAGTTACTATGCTGATTTCAAACAACACTGGTGGGATTCATCTACTTTTGCATGATTTCAGTGAATAGGATCACCCATTATTGACTCAATTGTGTAAGCCTTCTTTTAAGGATCATTACATATGTGAGACTGATCCGTGTTGTATTGTACAGCAATGATGAATTTACCCTCATTGGTTATAGTGTTTCTTTGTGTGAATATATGACATAATATTGTTCATTCTAGTACTGGTAGAAATTTCCATAGTTTCAGTTTTTATCTGAGTCCAGCAGAACTCTCTCAACATTCTAGTGCACATCTTTGGTGAACAGGTACAAATTTTTATTGGGTATGTACCTAGGAAAATCCTACACTTTCAAATTATAATTTTTCAGTTGTAAGTTGGCAGAAATCACCTCTAGTTTTTCCCTTCCAAACCTTTCTCTTCCTTTAGTTATTATAATCCTTACCACCATGCCTAACTTCATTAATCAAAACCTCTCTGAAACAAGAGACGAATTAATTTACTCTAAGATATAGCATGTCTGTTAATTCCAGATTTATTTCAAAGGATAGTATCTTGAGTAAAGGGACAACTTTCTGATTGTTCAGGGCATAGACCATCATAGGCATATCTAAGCCAATGGTTTTATCTTATTTTGATACAGAGTTTTGTTTAAAAAATTTTTTGGACAAAATGTTATGAGGAAACACAAAATGAGTAACATGAGTAATTAATTGATTACTCACCAAGTAACCATTGCTTGACTGTGTGTACTTCCATAGACTTACTAACCCCCTTAGGTCCCAGCACCATTCTACCAGATAGCACTGGTCAGAGTATGTCAACCTGCTCAAAGAGTGTGTTCATGTAGCTTCTGTTACAGCATCAGTGTCCCTCCTTCAGGTGTTTGATTACCTGGGATCCTTTTCTGTGAATCCTGAGGATGCCATGGGACTTCCCTATGATTCTGTTCCATGGACCCTAGATCCTTCCTTAGCTTTAAGGTTCACTGATATCACTAAGTCAGAGTAAGTATTTCCTGATGTCTTTATCCATGGAGTGGGAAGGGAGGTAAGGTTGATTAATAACAAGTGCATGGGTTTTTCAATAGGACAAGTGATTGCTTCTCTAGGCCTTAGTTTTCTCAGGTATGAAATTGGTATAATATTTCCATTAGCTTAAACAATATAATAGATACTATGAAGTTAATACAAATACTTGGTGCTGAATAAATGGTATCATTAATAGCTGCTAAAGGTCAGGGACTATGTCTTATTTATCCCTAAAATAATATTTGGTAGGAGGCGTCTTATAAATTTTTAAGGGAACTTATGATTTACATAAGTCCGGCTGGTTGGGGGATAATATTTGAGCGAAAGAGGATGCTCCATTCTCCCTGGCCCCTATTCCCTTCTGTATGAATGCTGAATTACTAACAAAACTATAAAATCTGTCTTTATGCACTCCGAATCTATTCCTGGTAGGGAGAACATTCTCAGATAACATCACAGGTAGGGGATTCAGGTCAGGTTAGGCTGTATTTGCAAAAGAGTCAGAGCATATTATAGAAGTGCAGAAAGAATTATGTTAAGGATGTTATCATTAAGGAACATAAATTATATTTAAATTCAGCTTTGTCTGAATCCTCAGGTCTCCATCTGATCAAGCATATTAATAAAACCAGCTGAACTCTTTTAATTGCTTTTCATCTCCTGATCTAGGCTTCAACATTAGCTATTAATTTTTTCTGAATGGTATGTACTGTCACATACAGCAAGTGGACACAGGCCTTCATTTAGGAAGTGATCATCAATAGACATTCATTGTGTTTCTAGCGTAGGAAGTCTGAGTACCATCATCAACACCATTGGCAATTCTACTACCAAAAGTGCCCACAGTTCCACCAAGGATGTCACGATCAATTGCACTACAAATACTAACAATTCCAGCACCCCTAACAATTCAACGGCTTCCTTGGTGGCTCAGAGGTTAAAGCATCTGCCTCCAATGCGGGAGACCCGGGTTTGATCCCTGGGTCGGGAAGATCCCCTGGGGAAGGAAGTGGCAACCCACTCCAGTATTCTTGCCTGGAGAATCCCATGGACGGAGAAGCCTAGTAGGTTACAGTCCATGGGGTCACAAAGAGTCGGACACAACTGAGCAACTTCACCTTAACAATTCAGCGCCTAATACCACCAGCAATTTTGTCACCAGTACCAATAGCAACTTCAAAACCAATATTCAATGTGATGCTAAAGGTCAACAGATATGCTGGGTTCTGGGAGCCCACATAGACAAAACATGGTCTATGACTTTACTGTGTACCCAGCTTTATGGGTGAAGTACAAAGTTGGCACTGTTTGATCCTACTTGACCTGCATGGCCCCATATGTCCTTCACCTTGAGATACCCCACCACTCTGCTCCTCACACATTGTTTGATAGCCACATTAGCTTACTAAAAACACCAGGTTTTTTCCTACTTAAAGATGTTTGTGTCTGCTGTGCGCTCTTCCTGGTATAGTTTGTCTGTGATCTTTACAAGTTGAAATACTTCATACTTAAATTCCTAGCATAAATACCACTTCCCAAGAGAAACCTTCTCTAGCCTTCCCTCTCCATTAGGACGACAGGGAAAATAGTCTGTAATTTACATAGTCGATTAGCATTTGATGTAAATGAGTATCTAGTATGATGTGCACAAGTAGTTATTAGTAGCAATGGTAAAGAACTGAACTGGACAGATGATCCATTTGACTGGAAATAAGGAACCAGACTGAATATGAAACCAAAGTCCAGGAGACTGGACAGACTCACAGGAGAGAGAGGTTTCAGGTCAGAAATTGGGAGGCAAAGCCTAGAGCAGTTAACATGGACCACAGAGAAAAAAGCTCTAGACCAGCTCTGAGCCCTTTGGTAGGTGCTGGTTACTTAAGATAGTGTGGCTGGCAAATGGGACACAGTGTACAAAATGTGCAAGTAGCAAAGGGAAGGGTATATAATGAACTACTTCTGATATAATTGAGCTTGAGGGGGAAAATAAACAGTCATTGATGAGAGTGGCTGTTAATAACCATTATGTATCATGGCCCTTTTAAGAAATCTTCTGTACCTTTCTAGTTTCCTTTTTATCTCCTCCTCCTCCTTGGGCTCATGCGTGATGGGGTGCAAAGTTATTATGGAAATGTGGACTTGAAGTTTTCACTCATGTTTATTGTAACTGCTTCCTATGAGTCTAGACAGAGTTAAGTATTTAGTCAACAGTTCTATTTTTGTTGCTGTTTTGTTAAAAGTTAGAAATTATCTGACACACTTTGCATAAAATGCCATAGAAAATATTCTTAATTATTCTGGCCCACACCAGATTCTCCCCTCTTTAACTTATTCTGTGTATGAGTCAGAGTGTTAAACTTATCTTCAATTTATCCTTGTTTAGAGTTGATTTAATATAATGGAGTTAAGAGCAAAGATTATGGAGACAGGCCACTTGGTTTTTGAGTCTCAGCTCCAGTTCTTATTATCAGTGGAGACCATGGATAAGTCACTTAGCCTCTCTCTGCCTTCAGTTCAGTCACCCAGTCATGTCCAACTCTTTGCAACCCCATGGACACCAGATTTCCCTGTCTATCATCAACTCCTGGAGCTTGCTCAAACTCATGTCCACTGAGTCAGTGATGCCATCCAACCATCTCATCCTCTGCTGTCCCCTTCTCCTCCTGCCTTCAGTCTTGCCCAGCATCAGAGTCTTTTCCAATGAGTTAGTTCTTCACATCAGTTGGTCAAAGTATTGGAGTTTCAGCTTCAGCATCAGTCCTTCTAATGAATATTCAGGGTTGATTTCCTTTAGGATTGACTGGTTGGATCTCCTTACAGTCCAAGGGACTCTCAAGAGTCCTCCAACACCACAGTTCAAAAGCATCAATTCCTCAATGCTCAGCCTTTTTTATTGTCCAACTCTCACATCCATACATGACTGCTGGGAAAACCATAGCCTTGACTAGATGGACCTTTGTTGGCAAAGTAATGTCTCTGCTTTTTAATATGCTGTCTACGTGGGTCATAGCTTTTCTTCCAAGGAGCAAGCATCTTTTAATTTCATGACTACATTTACCTTCTGCACTAACTTTGGAGCAAAAAAAAAAAAAAAGTCTTTCACTATTTCTGTTGCTTCCCCATCTATTTGCCACAAAGTGATAGGACTGGATGGCATGATCTTAGATTTCTGAATGTTGAGCTTTAAGTCAACTTTTTCACGCTCCTCTTTCACATTCATCAAGAGGCTCTTTAGTTCTTCTTTGCTTTCTGCCATAAGGTGTCATCTGCATATCTGAGGTTATTGATATTTCTACCAGCAATCTTAACTCTAGTTTGTGCTTTATACAGCCGGGCATTTCGCATGATGTACCCTGCATATAAGTTAAATAAGCAGGGTGACAATATACATCCTTGACGTACTCCTTTTCCTATTTGGAACCAGTCTGTTGATCCACTTCTGGTTCTAACTGTTGGCTTCTTGACCTGCATACAGATTTCTCAGGAGGCAGGTCAAGAGGTCTGGCATTCCCATCTCTTGAAGAATTTTCCACAGTTTGTTGTGATCCACACAGTCAAAGGCTTTAGTGTACTCAATAAAGCAGAAATAGATGTTTTTCTGGGAGTCTCTTGGTTTTTCGATGAGCCAATGGCTGTTGACAATTTGATCTATGATTCTTCTGCCTTTTCAAAATCCAGCTTGAACTTCTGGAAGTTCGTGGTTCATGTACTGTTGAAGACTGGCTTGGAGGATTTTGAGCATTACTTTGCTAGTGTGTGAGATGAGTGCAATTGTGTGGTAGTTTGAGCATTCTTTGGCATTGCCTTTCTTTGGAATGGAATGGAAACTGACCTTTTCCAGTCCTATTGCCACTGCTGAGTTTTCCAAATTTGCTGGCATATCGAGTGCAACACTTTTACAACATCTTCTTTCAGGATTTGAAATAGCTCTACTGGAATTCCATCACCTCCACTAGCTTTTGTTCATAGTGATGCTTTCTAAGGCCCACTGGACTTCACATTCTAGGATGTCTGGCTCTAGGTGAGTGATCACAGCATCGCCGTTATCTGGGTCATGAAGATCTTTTTTGTATAGTTCTTCTGTGTATTGTTGCTACCACTTCTTAATATCTTCTGCTTCTGTTAGATCCATACCATTTCTGTTCTTTATTGTGCCCATCTTTGCATGAAATGCTCCCTTGGTATCTCTGATTTTCTTGAGGAGATCTCTAGTCTTTCCTAGCCTATTGTTTTCCTCTATTTCTTTGCACTGATCACTGAGGAAGGCTTTTTTATCTCTCCTTGCTATTCTTTGGAACTCTGCATTCCATTGAGTATATCTTTCCTTTTCTCCTTTGCCTTAGCTTCTCTTCTATTCACAGCTAATTGTAAGGCCTCCTCAGAAAACCATTTTGCCTTTTTGCATTTCTTTTTCTCGGATGGTCTTAATCTCTCCCTCTGTACACTGTCATGAACCTCCATCCATAGCTCTTCACACACTCTGCTGCTGCTGCTAAGTCGCTTCAGTCATGTCCGACTCTTCACAACCCCATGGACTGCAGCCCACCAGGCTCCTCCATCCATGGGGTTTTCCAGGCAAGAGTACTGGAGTGGGGTGCCATTGCCTTCTCTGCTTCACACACTCTATTAGATTTAATCCCGTGAATTTAATCCTACTTATCACTTCCACTGTATAATCATTAAGGGATTTGATTTATGTCATACCTAAATGGTTTTCCCTACTTCAGTTTAAGTATGAATTTGGCAATAAGGAGTTCATGATCTGAGCCACAGTCAGCTCCCGGTCTTGTTTTTACTCAATTATAGAGCTTCCTTAAAGCTCTTCCTTTAAGAACTCTTCCTTAAAACTCTCTGCCTTAGTTTTAACTATTGCACTACTCTGCAAAGTGACGATAATATTCACATGTAATACTAGATAAGCTGTAGAATATGACACTGAAATGAGCATGAATCATGAGAATGAATCAGTTTGAACAGTACCTGGCACATAGTAAGGGCTACACAAATATGAAATATCATGATTGAGCAACTAATAACAAAACACTAGATAGGAAGTTTTAAGTTATTTTGTAACTGTCTGAAGTTTACATATGAAAGTTAGAAAGTAATTGCTAAGACTCTTCTGTAAACACCGCAACAGTTCAGGAAAATCAACTGGTTTCAGTCATCAGCAACATTTTCTTTATGGGCTAGAATACATCAAAGTTGGCTACAACCTCTTTTAAGCTTTTCCATTATATAACCTCATCTATAATAATAACTGTGTTGGTTAAGGAAATCATTATTCAAAGGACTGAATCATCTACATGCAAATGAGTTTAGCATAATTTCCTTAAGCATAGTAATCACTAAAGAGAGAAGATTTGTTTTCTTTCATAAGTCTATGTGTCTGAAACAATTTAGCAATGTAAACAGGATGGGGGGGGCAAGTCAACATTTAAAATCTCTTTTGTGGCATCTTTTTACAGTAAAATCCCATCCCCAGGCAATTATCACCTACCTTAAAAAAAGTATTTCCTATCTATTTTATCTCAAGAGCCTATATATTACACAGGAAAGTCAGTTTTCCCTTTTGAAAAAAAATGTTTTACTTAGACTTTGTCCTGAAACTGACAATTATGTCAAAAACTTGCTATTTGGAACATCTTTGATTAAGACTCGGCTTTCAGCATACTTCCTTACTGTGTGACTTCCTTCAGTCTTTGCAGTGTCTTCAAACTTGCTTGTTTGTGCATCTCCAAGACATAAGCATTTGAGCACTGACACCCTAGAAAGCTAAAACAACCATTATGCATGTCTTACTGTCCTAGCATAATGAACACTGTAAATGTGAGACAAAAGATAAAAAGGACACAAGGAAATAACTAAATATAGCATTTCTTTTGTGCCTTGAGTACTGCAGGTATTGGATACATTTACTTTGAGTATCTGATATTTTAATAAGTCTTTAGAGACATTTGAAGCTAGTAAACATGACTTCTCTTCATAAGACACAAAAATCATGATCAATTTTTTCAGTGTGAAAAACCTTTGGAGTCATGAATTACATATTCACAGTTTTGATCTAGGCTTTATTTAGATTTTGTTCCCCCACCCAGGAAGTTGGTTCTCTCTCTCTGACTCTGGCAGAAAACCCACAACTTGCTCCTTTTGTAAGAACACATAAGGAATAAATGTTGAAGAGGGATCTTAAGTCCATATTAGTAACTCACTGAGAAACCTTCCCTTATACGGTTAGCAAGATTGAAAGTGGGTTTGGAGAGAAAATGGGGTATTGTGTGAGAATTTTTGTGTTGTGAACAAATGATTTCTGAAGATGCGCCTTTTGTTTGTTTTCTGGCATCTTTAGAGCTTAACTTCAGTCTCATATAGTCCAGCATAGCTTTTCACAGTCATAGTTATCAGACTCCCAACATCAAACCTGGAAAATCATAGTACGTTTTAATAGAATTTCCAAACTATTTATAAAAACACTGTTTATAAAGCTGTCAGAACCTTACTCATTCCTAAGCTATACAGAATGGTGTGTATTTAAGAGCTGCTTACTTGTATAGGCTAATGTAAGTGTTCTGAGCATGTTTAAGGTAGGCTCAGCCAAGCAGAGAATGAGATGGTAAGAATCCATTGGCCTCGTGAACAAGGGAAAGGGTGTGCGTGTGTGTGTCTGTCTGTCTGTGTGAAATCACTTCAGTTGTGTCTGACTCTATGTGACCTCATGGACTGTAGCCCTC
This sequence comes from Oryx dammah, assembly GCF_014754425.2. Taxonomy (NCBI): domain Eukaryota; kingdom Metazoa; phylum Chordata; class Mammalia; order Artiodactyla; family Bovidae; genus Oryx; species Oryx dammah. Next base: position 40,942,324 of record NW_024070187.1, on the reverse strand, counting down.
CAGGCTCCTCTGTTCATGGGATTCTCCAGGCAAGAATACCAGAGTGGGTTGCCATGTCCTCCTCCAGGGGATCTTCCCAACCCAGGGATCGAACCCATGTTTCTTATGTCTCCTGCATTGGCAGGCAGGTTCTTTACCATTAGAATCATGTGGGGAAGGGATTCTAGGTTATTATGAAAGTGAGTAACAACTGCTGGTGGCATATTAGAAGGTACAAGTTGATGGATCTAGGTTTTAAGAGGTGATGTTTGTCCTTTGAATTTTAGTGCCAGTGTTCCCAACTTGGTGGCAATCAGGACACAGGGCCAATGTCTATGCTAGTGCTCAAGATGCCCATTAGCAATACACAGAAGCAGGTGCATTTAAAATGTAATATCCTTAGTACTTTGTACAAACTAGCAATCCTTTTTTATTGGAAGGAAATGTTTCCTCTCCTGTAATTATTCCATCTGAATATCCAGTCCTGACATTTAAAGTGAAGCATGTTCAAATTTCCCTTGAAATTTAAAATTTGTGCTAAATTAGGTTGTTTGGTGGGAAGTGAGCCTTGCATTTGTTAAGGAGAGTTTTGGTTATAAAAGTTTGATTGACTTAAGGCTCTGAAAGCGGGTGAATGAAGCCAGTGGCAAGAAAATGAGAAAAAGAAGTTGGTGGGCAGGTGATTTATTGCCATTTCCTGTAGTTCCTCATCTGATGACAAGGAGCTATATAGATTGTTGGTCAAGAAACGAGCTGTTTCTTTTAGGGTTCTGCAGTAACAGAAAAGCAAAATGTTAAGCAGTTACTAAACACGGTATCTGTATTTGTCTTCATGGAGAGACTAGTGCTAGCTTCTTTTCCTGTAGTCAACAGTAGCTGCTCAATCGAAGAATGTTGACTGGAATTTGGAAAGACTTTTTAAAAATGAGATAGATTGGTCTAAGTATTCCTTCCTTCTGCTTCTGGATCCTTTTCTTCTCTCTTGCCTTGATGCTTATTTATCAAACTCAAGTTATATGCCAGGAATTGTATAAGGTGCTGAAAATGCAGTTCCAAAGAAAAACAACAACAACAAAAATTGGTCTTTCATGGACTGTATATTTTAATGGACAAAAATAGAATCAAAGTAAATGTATTAAGTAATTACAGATTGTGACAAGTGACATGAAGGACCCAATCAAGTAGCTAAGTTAGGAGATAACAGTAGAGGTAGGGAGGATACAGTACTGCAGTCAGCGGAGCATCTCTGAGATGGTTACCTGAGAGATGGGCCGGAGCTGGCAGCTGTTGAAGATATAAGGGGAAGGGATCTGGGAAGAGGGAATAGCAGTGGCTGAAGTGGTTACATCACCTTTCAGAATCTGGAAGAGAAGTAGTATAGCTAAACTGTCCCTGGTATTTGATGGTTCCACTTAGGATTCTTTGACTTTATGATGATGAGAATATCGTACTTATTTGCAAGCATACTTCACATTTTGAATTTTGATCTTTTCCCAGGCCACTGAAACGATATACCAAACTTTCTCTTGATGCTGGGCAGTGGCTGTGAGCAGCAGCGCCCAGGCATGTGACCATCAAGGTGACAATTGATACATTTACAACCATTCTGTACCCATACAGCTATTTCATTTTTCATTTTTAGTGCAATATTCAGTAATTTACACAAGATACTCAACATTTTATTATGAAATAGGCTTCATTTTGGCCAGTTTTGCCCAACTGTAGGCTAATGTGTTTTGAGCATGTTTAAGGTAGGTTCAGCCAAGTAGAGGATGAGATGGTTGAATGGCATCACTGACTCAATGGACATTAATTTAAGTAAACTCCAGGAGATTATGAAGGACAGAGGAATCTGGCATGCTGCAGTCCAGGGGTTGCAAAGAGTCACACTCGACTTAGCAACTAAGCAACAGCATCAGCTAAGCTATGATGTTTGATGTGTGTGTGTGTATGCTAAGTCATTTCAGTCATGTCTGATTCTTTGTGACCCTATAGACTTCAGCCTACCAGGCTCCTCTGTCCATGGGATTCTCCAGGCAAGAATACTGGAGTGAGTTGCCATTCCCTTCTCCAGGGGATCTTCCTGACCCAGGAATCGAATCCTCGTGTCCTGTGTCTCCTGCATTGCAAGTGGATTCTTTACAACTGAGTTACCTGGGAAGCATGATATTGGTAGGTTAGGTGTATTCAGTGCAGTTTCAACTTATGATATGTTCAACTTATGATGGTTTGGCAAGGTGTAACCCCATCATAAGTCAAGGAAGATGGGTGGTGGGAAAGCAGACTGTGTCATTTCTTTCCTTTTGGTTGTCCCTAAAGCAAACCTGGAAGACAGTGGTTTAAGCCCTTCTCATGGACCTACTTTTGTTCCTGTGCTGGGTGGGTTTCTGACTAGGCTATCAAGATATTGCTGTCTACCCTTGTTACCAAGCCAACCCAGTGCCTACATCCACCATATACTTGGGTAAGCACTTCTTCATTCAACAATGTATTGCTGGGACTTACCAAGGGCAGATACTGTTTTAGGCACTAGAAAAACAGCAGAAGATGGACACAACCTGGGGTGAGTTGGGGGGAAAGGTGGAGAAGGCAGATGATAGAGAAGAAAAGTAAGTGTCAATGGAAAGTGCCAGGTAGAGATTTGAACGGCGAAGTGTGATAGAGGACTGGTCGGAGGGTCAGATGGGTTCTCCATGAAGAGATGACACACAGGAAATGTAGAGATGAGCATTTCACACTGTGAATGATACCTCAGTGTAACTCCAAATGACATCTCAAAGTGAGAAGAGCCTGCCAGAATTAACTGGCCCTTGATTAGTTTGGAGGAGCTCTTGAGTTGTTCTGACTGCAGGTAATTTTCTTATATGCTATTCATTGTGAGGCAGGGAACATAGAGAGCCTCAGAAATTCAAGACTTCTAATAATGACAGTGATATCATTTGTTGAGTGTGTATTATATGGCAGGTATTAGACTGAGTGCTTTTATATGAGTTACTTTCCTAAATGCTCACAGCCCTACAAAGTGGATTTTATCTTTGTCTACATTTACAACGGAAGAAATGCGCTCAGAGCAGGGTAGTGACCTGAGGTCATAGAACGTGTGAGTGTAAAATACAAGATGCATGTCCTGCAGTCGGGCCTCAACCCCCAGCTAATGGACAGCTGGACGACGTACTGCTTTCCTAGGGAGTGTTTCCGTTGTGTTCAGTATTGATGAATAGTTTGCTCTAGGAGGATAGAATACAGAACTAGCTCCCCACATACATTTTTGTCTGAGGCTTCAAAATACAGCCTTGCCTCTAGGTTGAAAAGGTAAAGAATCTGTACTTTTGGTGTTTCTTAGTGTGGTCATTATGGCACTTCTCTTGAATTCCATTTGAGTGTGTGAAGAAAGTATTACAAAGACAATTCCTATTCCAGAAGAGAGGTAAATATCTCAAAATGTATGTTCAATAAAATTCCAGATCTACTAGATCCTGTGTGGAGTGATAGAACTCATTTTTATTTGTTGAATCTGCAAGAAAACAGGGGGATTGTCTTTCCCTCCTTCTCTCCCTCCCTTCTTTCCTTCTTATTTGCTTATTCAAAATGGCCAAATTCAGAGTCACAGATGGTCATTATATTGAGAAATTCTTTACAAACAAATCATATTTGTTCCCTTCAGAGTTTTCTAGAGGTAATGGGTCAGACTTGGAGAGCTGCTGAATTGCTGACAAGTGTCCATGACTCTCACATGGTGTTGGGTTGCCGTGTGATGGTTGAGAAGTATGATGTGGGCATTTTCCTCTAGTGAGAGCTTCTTCAGCTGTACTTTCTTCTCTGGCAGTGCTCCTCCCAAGGCTAAAGAGCACTGTATTCAGAACCAGGTGGCCCTCTGAGTACCACCTTCTGCATCCACTCTTCACCATAACCTTTTGTTGAAATGGAGTGTTATATTACACAGTAGCTTGTCCTCAAGAATTGGCCAGCATGCTGTCAACAAATGAAAGCACAGGACGCTTTATTTGTGCTTTGGAAAAAATGTCTGTTATTGCTGTGGGTCTTATTATTATCCTAAAATATATCTTCCTGCGTCTCCCATAGATAGGCCACATCCTTTCTTTCCATAAATAGCAAACAGAGCGAGGAACTCTCAGCTTGACAGAAGCCTACAAAGCGAGCTTGGTCTCTCTCTCACCCGCTGTTTGAATTCCTTCTTCTGTATTCCAGAAAATGGTGATGTGAGTTATCCTTGAATATTTTTAATTAAAATAGATAATTCCTGTGTATCTTTTTCCAAACAAAGGAGTCTCCACTTATCCATTCACTTGTGTATTCATCCATCCTCCACTCAAGTCATTCATTGACCAGACAGTTGGAAGGTTTTTAATCAGTTAGATACAAAGCACTTTCCTACATGCCAGGAATTTTGTGAGGTGCAGATGCAAAGACAAAAACACCTTGAAAAGATCCACACCCCATTTTCAGTAAACTCATAGTTGAAAAAAAAAAAAAAGATACAAGATGTAGGCAGTCAGTGACACTGCAGAGTGACATTTGCCATGATGAAAATATGCATAGAGTTAATTCGGACCGTTTGTCTGCCGGAGCAGTGGTCAGAAACAAAGTACATTCTTTGGTTTTAGATAGAACACGGATCAGTGGTTCATCACACATGGTTTTGTGTATTTAGAGTGTTTAAAAACTCCTTCTTTAATGCACATTTGTCAGTCTAGTCTATCTCCTGTCACCTTTACAAATGTTCTATAGTTTTTTTCTATTTAAAAGTCCTTACTTTTATAGAGCTTATTTGCCTCTTTTTGATGCCAATTTAGTGCTCTTAAAATTTTATTCTTTAGACCTAGATAGCATGGAAGATAAGGTCTAAGATGAGTCTATTTTTATTTCAAGGTTCTGAATACACTGAATTTAAATGAATTTCAGGGGAAAAAAATCAAGTACTAAAATTTTTTGTCAAGTTATTTATTACTCACTTTTACTCTGTGGGCAAAGTGTAGCAGCTCAGAAGCTCACATATGCAGTAGCATCTGGTAATTCCTGATGAGAAGTTCTTATTGAGGAAAAACTGTTATTCAGACCCTTATTCAGGAAAACCTCTCACTGATGAGGTTCCCCATTCCATTTTTGCTCAAAAGTTCTCCATATCTTTCAATGAAAGCTGCTGCTGCTGCTAAGTCACTTCAGTCGTGTCCAACTCTGTGTGACCCCATAGACAGCAGCCCACCAGCTCCCCCGTACCTGGGATTCTCTAGGCAAGAATACTGGAGTGGGTTGCCATTTCCTTCTCCAACGCATGAAAGTGAAAAGTGAAAGTGAAGTCACTCAGTCGTGTCTGACTTTTGGCGACCCCATGGACTGCAGCCTACCAGGCTCCTCCATACATGGGATTTTCCAGGCAAGAGTACTGGGGTGGGTTGCCATTGCCTTCTCCTAGAGCTTCACAAAGTCTAGTCACAGAGTCCATGCTAGTTCAGAGTCCCTCTGCTTTTTGCCTGTATAAGTCAGGGACTCAGTAATTTGAAAGAGACTTCTAGGCTGCCCCTCAGCCATTATCTCAGGTTTTGTTTAACCCTGCCTGGTCTGCCCTCTTGCCTTTCTTCCTCTGTGGGGCTTTTCCTTGGCCCATCAACTATCCCCCCACATCCAGATTCCAAAAGACCCTCCCCTCCTTTTCCTGAAGTGTACACATTCCCTAACTTCTAAGTCCACCTCTGAAAAATTTAAGACCAAATAAGAATAGGACTGAAGAGTAGGAACATAAAATTTCCAAAAGTAAATGTTTCTGTAAAACTATTCCTTTTACTGTTTTCTGCCCCCTTTTAAAATACATTACTGCTGCTGCTTTTTAAAAATTTATTTCTTTTTAATTGGTGTGTTTCCCTGGGGGCTCAGACAGTAAAGAATCTGCCTGCAATGCTGGAGAACTGGGTTCGATCCCTGGGTCAGGAAGAACCCCTGGAGAAGGGAATGGCAACCTACTCCAGTATTCTTGCCTGGAGGATCTCATGGACAGAGAAGCCTGATGATCTACAGTCCATGAGATTGCAAAGAGTCGGAAACAACTGAGTCACTCTTTCTTCTTTTCTATTTTTAATTGGAGGATAATTGCTTTACAGTATTGTATTTGTTAGTTTCTGCCACACATGTGCCCGAACATATGTATGCCTATGGCTGATTCATGTTGATGTGTGCCCTTTATTTTTTGAGTAGCTTCTCAAGCCATGCCTTCCAGATCTGAATGTTTTGTAATGTTAGGTGAATTATTCTCTCCAAGCTTCGGTTTTCTTCATCTACAAATGTGAGATAGTAATACCTACTTTGGGGGGCAGTTGAGAATGAAACAAGCCCATGTTGTTTAAATACTTAGCACAGTACTTCCCTTCTTAGGCACCTTGACCCTTGAGGTCTATTAATTATACAATAATTTTAAAGAGAGAAGATAACATCTCAGAGATGTAGTGTTAATACATATACTGTTCTGGGTAAATTTAAAATGCTTGCTTCATTGTGTACAAATTTGGAGATGAAGTGACAGTTAAGAAGTGAATTTATTTAGAGAGAAAACACACTCCATAGAAAAGAGTGTGGGCCATCTCAGAAGGTGAGAGAGACCTGAAATATGGCGTCATTAGTTTTTCTGAGCTTGGAATTTTCTAGGCTAATGCGAGAGATTATTCCATTTATTTTAGGGAAGAGGCAGAGATTTTCAGAATTTGGGCCACCACTGACTTTGACTTTTTATATTTGGTCTCAGAACTGTCATGGTGCATGTTGGTGTGCCAGTTAGATGCTAATGTATTAACAATGAGCATACAGTGAGCCTTGGACCTATTTGGTTGTAATCAGTTTATGTCCTTGGGCTATGATACTCTTTCAAAGGTTGTGCCCTGCCCCTTCCCTTCTGTTTCCATACTACTTAATAGCACTTATTATCATATGAACAAGGTTCAGTTCAGTTCAGTCACTCAGTCGTGTCCAACTCTTTTGCGACCCCATGAATTGCAGCACGCCAGGCCTCCCTGTCCGTCACCAACTCCCAGAGTTCACTCAAACTCACGTCCATTGAGTCAGTGAAGCCATCCAGCCATCTCATCCTCTGTCGTCCCCTTCTCCTCCTGCCCCCAATCCCTCCCAGCATCAAAGTCTTTTCCAGTGAGTCAACTCTTCGCATGAGGTGGCCAAAGTACTGGAGTTTCAGCTTTAGCATCAGTCCTTCCAAAGAACACCCAGGACTGATCTCTTTTAGAATGTACTGGTTGGATCTCCTTGCAGTCCAAGGGACTCTCAAGAGTCTTCTCCAACACCACAGTTCAAAAGCATCAATTCTTTGACGCTCAGCTTTCTTCACAGTCCAACTCTCACATCCATACATGACTACTAGAAAAACCATAGCCTTGACTAGATGGACCTTTGTTACTTAATTATAAAAGTAGTAGGTACACTTTCTGCTTACTAAAAGTTAGCATATTAATAGATTAAAATATTTATCAGTGGGAATCAGGAGAAAGTAAAGAAAGTGAAAGTTACTAAGTCGTGTCTGACTCTTTGTGTACAGTCCATGGAATTCTCCAGGCCAGAATACTGGAGTGGGTAGCCCTTCCCTTCTCCAGGGGATCTTTTCAAGCCAAGTCACCCGCGTTGCAGGCAGATTCTTTACCAGCTGAGCTGCAAGGGAAGCCCAGGGATACTGGAGTGGTTAGCCTATCCCTTCTCCAGCAGATCTTCCTGACCCAGAAATTGAACCAGGGTCTCCTGCATTGCAGGAGGATTCTTTACCAACTGAGCTATCAGGGAAGCCGAATAAAGAGAGATCCTTTTCAGTTAGTGTGCAAACATGTAGAAAAGGCTTCTTCCATGTTTGATGTATACTTTTATATGTCATGGGATATGGATCTGTAGTAAATGAAGTGGCAAGATCTGAGATCTCTATGAGCAACTGCTAGTGTTTGTTTTATATGCTGCTGCTGCTAAGTCACTTCAGTTGTGTCTGACTCTGTGCGACCCCATAGACGGCAGCCTGCCAGGCTCCCCCATCCCTGGGATTCTCCAGGCAAAAACACTGGAGTGGGTTGCCATTTCCTTCTCCAATGCATGAAAGTGAAAAGTGAAAGTGAAGTCGCTCAGTCATGTCCGACTGCTCATGACCCCATGGACTGCACCCTGCCAGGCTCCTCCGTACATGGGATTTTCCAGGCAAGAGTACTGGAGTGGGGTGCCATTGCCTTCTCCGTGTTTTATATGAATCAACAGAAAAATATTGAGCCAAATTTGGGCCAAGGCAGTTTAGCTTACTTAAAGACTTTAAACTTGAATGATAATGTTTTTTGAAATAGTCAATAACAGTGAGCTACCTGAAACTCACCTAAAAATGGGTAGAAAATTGTAGATACAAATGAGCGTAAATTTTTACTTCTGTTTAGAGAGCTTTCACAAACCCAGATATTTTGCTGCTACTTAACTCTGCATGTTACACAAGAATCTGTTGCTTTAATACCATTTCTAGCACCAGAATCATTAGATTAGGCCAGAAGCCCTTTCAAATCCAAGGATAGTGACCTATTTATAATTATGTATTTTCTTGAATGGATTTGAGATTGATGTTTTAAATCCTCATTATCATTTTATTAATTGAAAATAATAATTACTATTTTTGCTTGAGGTACTATTTACCTTTCATTGGCTTAATATTTAGCTTCTGAAATGTACTACAATTAAATATATCCGTGCTGGAAAAAAATAGTTGTCTTCACTATATTGACCCAATTATGACCACACTTTTATTCTTTTCCTTTATTTTGATATACTAAGTGAATTTCTCTTTGAATAATGTCTTTGAAGAGTGATTGGCTAACTTATTTGCCAAAAAAAGCTTTAGTCAAAAGAAGAGAGCAGAGTTTCTCTAAAGTGAAATAAAGGAATGTCTTTTAGAAGAAATCTTGAAAACTAAGAACTTTTAAAAATACTATAATATGCAATAATGCTTAAAAAATCAAACATATTCCTGAATGAATACAGTTTAACAATTTATATCAGAAGACTTCCCACATAAAGAAGGAGTATCTTTGGGAAAGGAAGAAGTGGGAAACCACCAGTTAATAAGGATTTACCTTTGGTTTTGCCACTTCTGGCTTACTTTGGTCTTTGGTTAACTCATTTAAAGAGTAAGAGGTTAAAACTGTAGAGTCTTGTTTAAGTTGTACGTGTCGACAGCATCCCCAGAAGTGCACCATATTGTAGAGCTCAAAATGCTGGAGACAGACACAGCTGGGTTTGGATTCTAGCATGTTTATTTACTGGCAATCTAGGAGGTTGCCCAGGAGGATAATTACAAGAGCTACTACAAGATTAGGATAGATTTTTGTAAATCCATATATTAAGATGGAAATCCCATGGACAGAGGACCCTGACAGGCTACAGTCCATGGGAGTCACAGAGAGTTGGGCATGACTGAGTGACTAACACATCCAAGATCTTAATATAAACTTTTTTTTTTTAATCCTCCCTTCCTTTTTTTCTTAGGAATAGACAGAAAATGGCATTTTGTTGAACAACCTTTAAGTCAATGATAGAAAAATGGCCAAGGGAGAAATGTGACTAAAAGACACCAAAAATGTTCAACTTCAGTATATTTTTAAGATGAAGAAATAAAAGTAACTAGTTGCTTTGTAATTTTTGAATTAACTCTGAATAACAATAGATACCAATAATGGAGATATAGGCATTCATGCATTGATAGTAAAAGTCTAAATTGGGAAAACCAAAGTAATTAGGCTGTGTGAAATATCTCAAAATTCCATACCTTTTGATTTAGTAATTCTGCTTGTTTGCTCTCTGATTATTGCATTTTCTCACAGCAATTTATTTATTTATTTTTTTTGCTAAAAGTAATAGGACCCATATTTGTGTACTTTGAACTGAAACCTTTATCCTTAAAAGAGTCTGGAGTCTTTTCTTTCTTTCTTTTTTTTTTTATTACACAAGGGAAAGTCTTTTTTATTTCCTTGATTTTTTCCTAAAAAAGTCAAGAGCTTCCATCTTCTGACCTATAAAACCAGGCCTCTGACTCCTGAAAGTTCTTTTTTTTTTTTTAATTAATTAATTTATTTATTTTTAAAATTTTTACTTTACAATTCTGTATTGGTTTTGGCATACATTGACATGAATCCACCACAGGTGTACATGTGTTCCCAAACATGAACCCCCCTCCCACCCCCCTCCCCACAACATCTCTCTGGGTCATCCCTGCGTACCAGCCCCAAGCGTGCCATATCCTGCATCGGACATAGACTGGCAATTCAATTCTTACATGATATTATACATGTTTCAATGCCATTCTCCCAAATCATCTCACCCTCTCCCTCTCCCACTGAGTCCAAAAGTCCGCTATACACATCTGTGTCTTTTTTGCTGTCCTGCATACAGGGTCATCATTGCCATCTTTCTAAATTCCATATATATGTGTTAGTATACTGCATTGGTGTTTTTCTTTCTGGCTTACTTCACTCTGTATAATCGGCTCCAGTTTCATCCATCTCATCAGAACTGATTCAAATGTATTCTTTTTAATGGCTGACTAATACTCCATTGTGTATATGTACCACAGCTTTCTTAGCCATTCATCTGCTGATGGACATCTAGGTTGTTTCCATGTCCTGGCTATTATAAACAGTGCTGCGATGAACATTGGGGTACATGTGTCTCTTTCAATTCTGGTTTCCTCAGTGTGTATGCCCAACAGTGGGATTGCTGGGTCATAAGGCAGTTCTATTTGCAATTTTTTAAGGAATCTCCACACTGTTCTCCATAGTGGCTGTACTAGTTTGCATTCCCACCAACAGTGTAGGAGGGTTCCCTTCTCTCCACACCCTCTCCAGCATTTATTGCTTGCAGATTTTTGGATCGCAGACATTCTGACTGGTGTGAAGTGGTACCTCATTGTGGTTTTGATTTGCATTTCTCTAATAATGAGTGATGTTGAGCATCTTTTCATGTGTTTGTTAGCCATCTGTATGTCTTCTTTGGAGAAATGTCTATTTAGTTCTTTGGCCCATTTTTT